>NC_080834.1:18857569-19158714 GCF_030435755.1 Ochotona princeps | reverse complement strand
TATTCATTCATACAGTCATTGGTATATGTTGAATCCTCTGGAAGAAAAATTAATAGAGTAAAGGCAGGGACAGGTTACACCCGTGTACCACCCTGGGGTGCCAGGGAGCAGTTCCTAGCATGGGCTTCCTCTTCAGGCTTCCTGTTAATGTGGATTCTGTGGGGGCAGTTCTGATGGCTCGGATAATTGGGCTGTTGTCACCCACAGGGGAGCTTGGACTGTGTTCCCAGCTCCTGACGCACTGTCCTAGTCATTGCAGGCAGTTGGGGCGTAAACCAGAGACGGGAGTATCCTCTGTCCCAAGTCAGTAGTGACATTTTCAATGCCATCTCTTTATAAGGTAGATTAATCTGTTGAAGATACAATGATGCTTCCTTTTTTTTTCTAACCAACCTGGGAAGAGAGAATGAGGGGGAGAAAGCATGGGTGCCTGAGTCCCCTTTCATCTGCTGCTTCGTTCCCTAGTGGCTACAGCAGCCAGGACTGACGTGGGCTGAAGCCAGAAT
Organism: Ochotona princeps; assembly: GCF_030435755.1. Taxonomy (NCBI): domain Eukaryota; kingdom Metazoa; phylum Chordata; class Mammalia; order Lagomorpha; family Ochotonidae; genus Ochotona; species Ochotona princeps. Next base: position 19,158,208 of record NC_080834.1, on the reverse strand, counting down.
CAGGGACCCCAATCTGGGTCTCCAAAATGGGGGACTTCGGTCCACCTCCCTCCCATGGGTGGCAGGAACTCGGTCATCTGACTCACTACCACTGCCTCCCTGAGTCATGGTTAACAGGAAGCTGGAGTCAAGGGCTGGGACCAGGTGTCAGTTCAGTTACTGTGATATACAATGTGAGCATCTTTACCACAGTAACAGATGCCTGCTCCATTTAATTTTTTTTCTGGGTTCCCATTAGGATGTTGGGGAAATTTCATTTTCAACTAGATTTCAACTCCGAGACATGAAACCATGTAGTGCTATCCATCACACTCATTTGCTTTGATGATGAAAGGATACACAGTCAATGTTTAGAGATTAGTGATTCAGTGTCAACATACCTTGTAGGCAAATTAACTAGGATGAATATTACTTTCTAGAATGGAAGAAAAAACTTCAGAGTTTTCTTTATTATTCTGTTTATTCCATTTTCTGGATATATGCCTGGGATAAAAAGCTAATCAAGGTGACAAACATATATACCAGCTGTACTCCTGAGGCTAAATCAGAGGAGTGTTTGTTCTTAATGTTTCACAGTCCTAGCTTCCCCACACATAGTGGGATTTATATATTTGTATCTGCATTATTATACCAGTCACCATTTGTCCTTACATACATAAAGATAGTGACATTTTAAAATTTAACATCATTCTCTTGGGTGAGAGATGTCTAATACCTCATAATTTTTGAAAATTATATTAGTAACATGAGTTAAATGAATTGGAACACTCTCTAAGAAGCAAGAGCATTAAATTACACATTAAATTACCTGGCTGTAGTTTGCTTCCTGCCGCCCACGTGGGGAGACCTGACTGGAGATCTGGTTTTAGACGGTCCCGCTCTGACTGCCAGGTCCATTGGATGAATGAGTCAGTGGATGGAAGTGCATGTTCTGCGTCATTTGTATTTCAGACAAATAAATAAATCCTTAAAAAAGAAAATTGAGCGTTCACTAGTCTTCATGTTGAGCTTTAGAAAATTATCACTGTGTTAAAACTTATTATCTCTAACTTTATATTTTAATTTCTTAAGATTGTGCTTATTTGAAAAGCAAAGAAATTCTCTATTTACTGGTTCAAATATCTTAAAAATACAAAAAGGAATATTTAATCTTTGAAAATACAAAAAAAAATTGTAAAGATTCATGGTAAGATGTCCAGAAAAAGTGAAAATAACACAACTAGGACAATAAAGGTGTTTAGGACAGCAGTAAATAAAGCCACACCTGTGCATCTCCAGTGAGAAAGAAACAGGGACTGTAATTTACTAACTCCGAATATTCATTCTCTCATTTCAGTGTTGTTTCCTTACTTTCATTGAAGACAACATCAAAAAGCATGAAATCATGGTGTACTAAAATTAATGCCTGGTTTTCTTGAATTGAAATACTCCCCTTATAATATTCTCCTTTGATTTTACCTTTTGTATTCCTTTTTTTTCAATTTTTTACCTTTTGTATTTGTTAAAAGCATTTATTTTATATTCTTTGCACTGAAAATTAATTTTGCAGTTTTATTTTAATGAAAAAGTGCTCCAAACAATTGTTCTTAAATTTGACTCTGCCTGTGCCATCAAAGGCAGCTTTACTTGCTTCCTGGGGGTGGTGTCTCATTAGCAGTTCCATCTTTGTTTGGGTCGCCCACACCCCACGTGGCTTCGAGTTGCAGTTCACGTGCTCGCGTGGCTGTACCCCTTCTACCAACATGGGAGACCTGGATTGTTCCCATGTCCCAGGCACGTGCGGAGTGAACCAGAAGATAGGATCTCCGTCTGTGTCTCACTGCCTCTCAAATCAATCAAATACCGTTAAAAATTTACATTCTTAGAAAATGCAAAACATGCTATTTACAGTGACACACTGGCAAAGCGTTAGCCAGTGCAACGAAGAGTGGTAACAACTGTCTTCTACTGATCTGTAGACACCTTTATTCAAAGATGAAACAGCCTTTGAATAAAATCTGGTCTCAGTTTTAGAGTTCTGATGATTAAGTCTCTGACAGCCTCCTACTTTTTAACATTTTTAATATCTGGGGTTCCAAAATATTTCTCTCCATTTTCAGTTCCTTAACTTTCACTTTTAGCTTTGCTTCTGCATGAGTACATTTTAAATTATGAATTGTTGAAGTAGGAATACCTTGAGACAGTGCATGGTATCACATGTAACTTCTGAATGGCCTCATGACAAGGGTTGACAGGAGGACATCTTGTTGATGGTCTCTGTCCTGAAGAGGTCTATTTCCCTGCCTTCCCCTCCCCCAGCCCCTCTGCCTCCAGGGAGCTTCCTTGGCAGTCATCTCCAAGCTAGGGCTGCACATCCCTGGAGGATTTGGAGATTAATTTGGATTTGGCAAATATGAACCGAAATCTTGTGGTTAAGTATTGCCGGATTATGAGCCTTAGGGAATAAATGGGACATTTGTAAATATAATGTACACTTTCTGCTAGTTTCATGGAACTTCAGATAGTAAAACTGCCTATGATTTGCTAAAATGAACAGTTACTAGGTACTTCTTCTCAAAGTCCTTAACTTGGATTTATTAAAGTAATTGTATATATGATGGTGTTACTACTAAACACATAAAAATGATCACAGTCAACCCTTGGCTTAACAGTTTGCAGTTTAACAGTGATAAGAACAACAAGTAATAGACAAAGCATAATAACATTACTAAGAAGTAGCAAAAAAAAGTACATATTAGAAAACACAGCATTCCTTCATGGCATGGACTATGTCTTGCCCTTTGCAAACAGCTGTCTAGCTTAAGGAGTCTTGTTCATTTATTTATTTACTTACTTATTTACTACTTTGGTTAATGTCCAGGGGGAGTTATTTTGTTAAATAATTTAATGTGATTTTATATTAATGGCTTTAAAAACAATAAATTCAATGTATAACATGCTTTGACTGGGTTGATTTCAACCATTTTGTTGGAGGCAAGCTCTCATAATTTCCCAAACACATTTCTCAGGCCAAGGGTGACTCTTCTGGAACCATAAGACTTCCATTTGAGAAAAGAAATAACTTGGCTGTCAACTATTTACAGAAATTAAGAAAAGTGAGATGTCATAGTGCAAAAATTTTAGAATACATGAGCTCTGATTGATTTTAACTATTATATCTGGAGAGAATAAACTTAAAAAGTAAATACATGTTAATAGGTTACATTTCCATTATTAGACAAAAAATTTAAAAATCTCATTAAAAATTTAAAAAATGAGTTAAAACCAAACACACTTTTTTCATGTTCCATTATTTTCTGTGTATTTTTTTTTTACCATGTAGTGATGAAATGTAAAAAATGCCTGTCTTGATTCCAACTGGAAAGCTAAGTGCACAAAGTACCTGCAAACTCAGCAAGTCTGAGAAGTGCCTCCCTCTGGCAAGCTCTTCCCTGTCAGTGACGAGAGATCGGGAGACGATGTTGAGAGTTTCAAGCATGATGATTGGACTTCCGTGATCAACAGGAGGCTGCTAGTGGGCATCTTAAGTCATACTCTTACTTCTTAATACTGATTTCGTTAATGTTAGCCTATTCCATGAAAGGATTAGTGCCTCTAAATTGTTAACTGTACGGGTACTACATGGTGAATAAGGAAACACGACAACATCCAGACTTCCTCAAAGTGGGTTCTGCGGAACACGAGTTCCATGGAATATCACTAGATGGAAAATTTCTTTGGTCACATTACTATGGAAAACACTGAGCTAAACTGAAACTATGTGGTATGTTTCCCTATCTCTTACAGGATGCTTAACCCATAACCTTTCATGTGTCTATATGTACTAACTTTAGTGTTTTCCAAATTCATTAGAATCTTGTCCTTTGAAAAGTATCTTTGATATTTATGTTTTGGGGAACACACTTTAGGGAACATTGAATTTTTTTTTATTCCCACAGTGTGCAGCAGTAGAATCTTGATATCAATTATTTAATCCAAATGTAATTAATCTGCCCCCCACTGTGAAATTCTAACAGCCATTCCCTTTCTCTGCAACTGGAGCAGGAATGTTGCTAAGAGATGTTACGGCAATTTTAGAGGGACATTAAGGGAAGATTGTAAAAGGAGGAGAGAAAATGAAATTATTGGAAAATAAGGTCTTATAACAAAGTATGTATTCCTATACAAAGCTTTCAAATACAGTGAAATGTTTCCCTTCCTAAATTTAGATCTGGCCACAAGTCAGGGGAAGATGAAGGTAAATCTGCCAAAAGAAGTGATGACTCCTTCTGTGAGTCTCTCATGTAGTTCTAGACACCTAGTTATCTAATCCAACAGTGTGACCAGTTTCTTGGTGTCACTTCAAGTTAACATCATGACTTACATATCCTGCTTGCCACCTGCACAAAAGGATGGAATTATTGTATTTTTACAAAATGAAGCCTCTTTTATACCACCCAGCTTGCATATATTCTTTCACTGTAACACTCTCGGGATCCTGTTCCGATCACATGTACAAAATCAGGAGGTCAGCCCCTTCAGTCGACAGCAATGAACAGTGCAGCACAGGTTTCCAGCGCGATGTGGTAGGTGTGTAGTCACGCTGTATTACAACAGCGGCTCAGAGTTAATTCTCTTGGGCAAGGTGGTCACACAAAATAAACTCAGATCTCAGAACTAGCCTTGGAATTTTCTATCTACGTATTATTTATTCCTAAGATTAAAGACTTTCAAATACAATGCATTTTAAAAACATCTTCCTTGCCCTCTCTCACCTCCCCTTCCCCACCCTCCCACCATGCCTAGCCCACCTGTAGAGTACAAATTGCCAGTGGAGCCATGGCAGAGCAGTGCGTTTAAGAGGACCTGGCTGGGCAGCTTGCTGGGCGCTCATAAGCACGTGATCACGCCCAGCTTCATTTCTACAGGATTGTAAAACCATTCCAAAATTTGGCACGATGGGGACTGTTGGCAATTGAACTTGGGCTAGCAAGAGTCCAGGCGGCCTCAGGTCACATTCCAAAGCTTTGGCAGTGCTGTGCACGGAAGCTTCACATGCAGACATTCTGTGTCAACTTCCCTAGTGGCAAGAATCACCTCCTTGGGCCTGGGGAGAAGCGGGACGGCCGGTGTAGCCCTCGGCAACCCAGGAGAGAGGCCTGTAGATTCCCAAGGCTGAACAGAGTCTAGGTGACAGAGTTCCCAGAGCATGTGGGAGAAGGGAACAAAGTCTTATGATTTACACTTAACTGCTCATCAAATACTATGATTTTGCTACAGGTTCTTTTAAAAATCTATGAGCCATTACGGGGTGGGAGCCGTAGAAAGGGAGCAGGAGGTCTAACTTCTGTTTTGTTAAAATTGTAAATGAATGAGTCAGGCAAGCACAGACTCACAAGATGCTTTGAGAACCTCAGGTAGAGAAAAAGTTAGGTCACTTGTGCACTCAGCACCGTCCATTAAGACATTTTTTTTTTAGGATAAGTAAAACACTAATTTTCTAATTTAGTAATTTTTCTTTCTCATCTTCACCAAAAACCTGTTTTTACTTTAGACAATACAAATGATTGTTGGATTTAAAAACTCTATGAAGCATTTTTTAATGTTAACAATAAAAAGACAAGGTGGATGTGGTGTGGCTGGGCCTTCTGTTAGATGGCAGGGTGGTGGGGGCGGCAGTGCAGCCACTCTTCCGTGTCAGAATGTCCTGCATTGCAAAGCAACTCAGACACCAGGACTGGTTTCCCAGAGCCCCCTCCCAGCCCTCCTGTGTTCAGATTTGTAATAGGCAAATGCTAAAAGGGTGGCAAATACTTTTTACTAGGACATTCTGTGGGCTAAAAAACTACCAAGATTCTCATTTTGCTGTTGGAAAGTACAGCATACAAAAGGAACTAAATCTTTTGGGAAACCACTAATTCTCACTGTAATCAAAGAAAGGTAAGACAGATGGCACTCCTCGGCAGCCACAGGACAATCTCCTGAGTTCCCAGCTCTCCTTCTGGCAACTGAGTCAGAAAAGTCCGTGACTGATGGAAGGCAGAGGTGGAGCACAGCTGGTGGGAGGTGGCCAGGGAAGGGGACCTGCAAGAAGCTGTGACAAGTGTCCACGCAGAAGAAACAAAATGAGGCGTGCATGAGACAGGAACGCTACAGAAGTCTCGCTTGACTATTGGGCCACCCTGGCCAGGCAACGATGATAACCCAGCATTTTCTATAAATTCGTAAAATGCCAAGGTTGGAAAAATGTGGCTTTGGTGTCAGGGAAGCAGAGCAGCATCTTTGTTGTCACTGCACACGGGTCCGTGGCCCCTTGCTTCCTCCCAGGCAGCCTGTGGGGGTAATTTGTGTGTCTGAGGAAAGCTACCCAGTGGAGATGGAAATTTGCAATCCAATGTTAAAAGGTTGTGGCCTTTCCCTTGTTAAGGGGCAGTGTGCTCAGTAGTTTATCAACAAATTCCACATTGTGGTGGTTGGGAAACCTGTATGTGGCTTTGGGAAATGCACGTGCATTTGAGGCTGCTGCTTCTCAGAATGCTGCTGGAAAGGTACTTGGAGAGAGCCACTGAGACAGGACGGGGAACCCACCCCAGACTGGCAGCTGGAGCTCAGTTCTGGGTAGTACTGCCCAGCCCCTGCCTTTCGCCACTGTGAGGAGCTGACTTCCCAAGGGGAGCTGTGGCATTGTTTTTCTCTGTCTACCCATATAGATGGGTATTGTGATTGGCTTTTTAAAATGTTCCCTGTTGTGGTTTCTTGGTAACAAAAGATGAAAACCTGTGGGTGTTTGGTGGTGACATTAACAGCTGCCTATTACATACGATAAGGTTAGGGTCATGCAGAATCAGGATAAAGCACACAGGCAGGTCAGGTGGTATATGAAGTCTATTGAACGAATAGAGAGGACCAGGGAAAAGGGTTGTTCTCTGTGCAGGTGCCTGTCCCTGATCTAGCCTCCTTTCAGTCTCCGACATCAGGCACTGAAAAACAGACCATTCCAGACCAGCATCTGGGCTGCCACTGAGCAGAAAACCTGCGCTCAAGGCAGCTCTGCCTCTCAGCAGAGGGCTCGGCCACGTCAGCCCCAGCTCACAGGGGATGTAGCGGCTTGCCTCCTGCATCCTGGGAGGCCTGCCTTGCCCCTGTTCTAAAGAGAGACACAAGGCTGATGCCTGCAGGACCTGACAGGGGGCCTGGGAAGAATCTTCAAAGGGAGAACTGAGATGCCACTCAGCTCACACATGTGAATCTACAACTATCTATGTATTTTGGACATTGGATGAAAGAGTTGGGAAAGCCTGGAGAAGCCATCTTCCAGCCTCTCAACTCCTCAGCCAAGAGGACCCTCTGTTCACCACTGAATGGAGAACAAAGAGCACCAGGGAGGGGGGATTCCTAATTACAGCTCCCACAGCTTCACTACAGTAAGAGACCAGTGTGTTGGTAGTCCTTTAGTGAAAGGCAGCCGAGACCCCTGAAGGGCTCACTACTCTTCTATTTTGTTGCTGTTCCTGAACTTTACCACCATGACTGTTATGTTGTCAGGACAGCCCCTGTAAAATGACTGTAAAACTATGCTCTTTGCCCCAAAATGAGGTTCATCCAAGCGCTCCTTGATGAATCGAACTGCTTCTTCGTTGCTGAAAGCGTCCCAGAGGCCATCCGACGCCAAGATCATGAACTCAGGTTGGAGCTTGTCCAGGTCAAAGGTCAGGATGTCTGGGTCTGGGATGACCACGTTGAGATTTTTCAGTGGATAATCTCCTAGGGATCGAGACATGGCCAGAATCCCTTGGACCCTCCAGGAGCCATTAAAACTGATGAAACCACCTGGAAAGACAGAAGGCGCCATTAGCTGGCTTAGCTTACTCAGCTGAGTTCTTCCCCTGCCTGGTACGGTCTGGGTACTTGTGCAGTCGGGTGGCCTGCTGCATGAGAGCTGGACCCCAGGCACGCCCCTACCCGTCACCCACAAGATCAGGCAAGATCCTGAGGCATGGCGTGCAAACTGACTGCCCATAGAGCCGCATGTTTTCACTCCTCGAAGACCACATCGGTTAGGAACGGGAAGGGCACCACGACAGCTCAGTGACAGCAGAGAGCACTAGGGTGGGGATTTGTGGGGAACCTCAAAGAAATGCTGAAAGGCAGCTGAGTGGGCACCAGAGACTGGAATATAGGCCACCCTTGGGTGTGCATCAACAGATCTGAAAGCAGCCTGCCATGATAGGATTAAGGAAAGGCACATCCTAGTATCATCAGACGCAGGTCAGACTGCTTGGTTGGGATTCCTGACTTGGTCACTTCTACCTAGATGTGTCTTTGGATGAGAAACCCTTAACTCCATTTCTTTGGCTGCAAAATGGAGACAATCTTTATTCCATTGGCTTGTTATAAGAAATAAAGGACCATTTTGTATAGATCGTGTAGCACAGTTCCTGGGCATAATATGCACTCAATAATATTACCTATTTTTTAAAGCAGCCAGAACTCGATTCATTCTAATATCCATCAGATATTAAATACTTGTTCTGCGCAAAGCAATGCATAGGATATGAAGTTATACAAATTCCACATATCTTTCCCCAAAGTAGTAGATCATTTGGGCCCAGCGTGGTAGCCTGTTGGTTAAAGTCATTGCCTTGCACTCATCGGGATCCCATATGGGCGCTGGTTCTAATCCTGGCAGTCCAGCTTCCTATCCAGCTCCCTGCTTGTAGCCTGGGAAAGCAGTTGAGGATGGCCCAAAAGCTTGGGACCCTGCACCCGCAAGGGGGACCTGGAAGAGGCTCCTGGCTGCAGATCAGAGCAGCTCTGACCATTGTGGCTGCCTTAGAGAGTAAATCAATGTATGGAAGATCTTCCTCTCTGTCTCTCCTCCTCTTTGTACATCTGACTTTCCAATAAAAAATAAAATACATATTTTTTTTAAAGAAGTAGATCATTTGATGGGAGAGAGAAATCACTACATTGAATGGTATAAGCAGAGTACAGTGTTCTTTCAGGGGAGACAAGGATGTGCCAAGTCCTGAAGACAGGCGGTAGATGGAGGAGTGATTTCTGGTCATGATGATCTGGGAGGACAGGGCATTGAAGCTGGAGTCCAGATGGCACATAGAATTTCTATGGGCCCGAATGTAGGGGCTATTCCAGCAAGTATGGTAATAGTGGGCAAAAGCATGCGCTGTGGGGTCAGTTTGGTTTTAATTCTGGTTTCCTCACTCATTAGCCCTATGCCCTTGGGCATGTAAGCTTCTTTAGGGTTCTAATTCCAAGCCCTTGTTAAATGCTAACACTCTTCTCAGCCTCAAAAGACAAGCGCACATGTCTGTGAAGCACGAGACTTAGCTCCTGGCACTCCGTGTACAAACACTGGCTGACAGCTGATGTTACGGCAAACACTGGGGCAGACACAGAAAGACCGCCATGAACAATACTTGGTCCGGCGTGGTTTGAGCTTATTCCTGTGCTAAGCAGGAGGGAGGAAGATGCCGTAAAAGGAAGCCTGGGCTCAGAGAAAGACACACATAAAGAAGGCGAAGCCGATCCCTGTTCCTTGAACTCTTGTGAAATAGATCCTCGACCAGAAATGATGTAAAACAATGGCAGTTCTGAGAGGCTCCTTTGGAGATGGTGTCCACATTGGCTTCGGTGAAGAATCGTGGTGGCAGGGGGCACAGGTGGGAGGTCTGGCATGGAAGAAGGCGGCGCATGACAGAGCAGGGACATCTCGTAAGAGCACTGGGTGCTGCAGGGGCAGTTCTAGGTCCATCAGGTGCCTTGCCGTCACTGTGAAGCAGTAGGTGATTGTACCTGAGGCCAGGATCACAGCAGAAGCTTGATGAGCACTTCCTGTCTGTGTCAGTCAGGAGGTCAGAATATCTTGCTCCTCCTGTCTGCAGCTCATCAAAGACCGATGCTCCTAAACTATTGTTTGCTTCATCCCATCAGCAGAAAACCTGACCAAAGCTGCTGCTCCAAATTATTCTGTATCTCAGGCAGTCCGTGCAGCAGGGAGTTGCAAAGCAAGTGAACACCTTTGGACTTGACAGTACAGCTTCCTCTTGTGAAAGCTCAAATGTTGATGAGGCTTGCTTCATTTATTCAGTGAGCCGAAGCTGACCTGTAGAGACCCCGGGAGTCAGTGTGCAGATTACGCCGACAGCAGGGCCGATCCTGGTTGGAGACCAGTGTACCGGGGCATCCCGCTGGCTCCCTGCCGGCAGCTGGCCTGCTGCCTGGCATAGCACGCAGAGCCTACATGCCAGGGGAGTGGAAGAAATCTGCTCTTCCCCAAGTAGAAAGCAATCTAATTATGAAACTATAATAATTGATAATCCTGCTACAAGGTGTTTTCCAAATATTGCCTTAGTGATGCCTACTGGCATACCCAACGTAAACTGCAACTCCTTTCTTTGCCCTCCTCATTTTCTTACCCACTTTATGTCTCTCCATAGCAGTTATCACGTTGTAATACACCATATAATTTATTTTTCAATTCTTCTCTTGTTAATGTCTAGATGCTCTATTCCCTACCTCCTTGCCAATTTCAGAATGTAAGTTTCACAGGAGGCTTATTTTGGGGATGAGACATTTGGAATAAAAACATAAGTAAATTGGCTTGGACTAGGCACTGAGCTAGTGCTGGGGATATGGAGATGATCAAGAATGAGTTCTTTCCCTCAAGGGGTTCATAGTCAAGAAGACTGGGCACCTAACAAAGACCAGTATGTCCATAAACTGAGATGACCTAAGAGGCCTACATAGGATGGAGGGAAAGATAAAAGAGACCATCTATTCACAATAGGTTGTGCCACCATGTGATAAGAAGGCTCCCAAAGGGAACTCTTGAACCTAATCTTCAGGTAACGATCATGTACTAGACAGTGGGAACAGCACATGGAAAAGCCTAAAGCTATTAGAAATAAGGTTGGTGAGCAGTGACCAGGAATCTAGGTATGAGTATGAGAATGAAAATGAGGTGGGAAGCAGAGGCCTAAGCTGAAGGAGGGATTTGAGGGGTCCTTTTTAAAGTGTTTCATCATGAAGCAGGGGACACTCAGTGGTTATGGATCTGTTAGAAGACATGAAGCCAAAACTGCCACAGTCGCAGCCTCGCTCTGATGGACTACTTGCTGGGTAAGCAGTCAGTCTGATCCCGCACGAGTCCTCCAAGCAAGCGCCTAGCTCATCCAAGGGGGCAGGTTTCTTAGAGGCTTTCAAAAGCTCACCAGCTCGCTTTATCCTCTTTCTTTCCTTCAGCTGGTAAGGCTTGTGGTCATGAGACAAGGGAATGGCGTTCCCATCTTTGTCACACAGCACACCACGGGAGTCTCCCACGTTGGCCACAGTGAGATCTTTGTCTGACAGTAGAGCAATCAAGCACGTTGTGCCTGAAAAACAGAAGAGGCAGTGAGGGAGGTGAGCAATGCAGTAAGATTCAGTTGCTTCTCACGGTAACTGGGTTTTCTCACTAAAACCGCCTCTCCTGCCAGGTAAGAATTTGCCTCTACCCACCTTGGGTACAATAGCTATTCACTTAACAACACTGATCAAATTTGACTGTCAATTTTGTTAACCATGTTATAATGAGACTGAAAAAGGATAGGATAACATTGTCATTCTCCTAAATCTCTTTGTCTCTGCTGTGCTTAATTTAAACTCATATAGGATTAGCAGAGAATCAAAATCAGTTTGCAGCTCCTGACAATGGATATGCACTTTTGACTTCTCTTTGATGTTGTTTTTATGAAGTCCCCATTGAAAGTGGAGAGGTTGGGGACGGGGTGGTTTCTCAGCTTGGGGGTCTGGGAGAACTCGGAAATGATAATCCCACAGCAGATCTTTGCAGCCAGGAGGGGGCTGCTGGTGTCAAGAAAGGCTGCAAAGACCTGTAGCCAAAACTAGACCAGTCCCAGGGTATACCTGGGGCAGACTGTAAAGGCAGAAGCAGAAACCCTCCTGGCGACGACAAAAATAAGGTCTAGGTAGACAGGCAGTAGGAGGGGGCTGTCAGAATAGGAAGGAAGGTGAAACTGAAGAGCTCCTGGCCTGAGATCCACACAGCACAGGACAGTCTTTCTTCAAGTCCATTTGGAAAGGAGGATGGATGCAAGCAAATGGAGTTCAACAGCCTGTCCTGCAGCCTTGTCTCCTCCCACCCTTCCTCCTCCTGACAGCGTCACTCTCAACATGCAGACACCTCCTGCTACGTGCAACCAATTCATATCCTGCCCCAAACTGACAACATCTCCACTTGCCAAAATTATTCATTAATTAGTCTTCATTAACATTTCCCTCCTCATTAGAAAGGTCATATTCCAGAACAAGAATGTGAACTGCATATAAATAGCTCTTTGGTCTTCATAGAAGTGCAGAAAGAATAGACACACAGAAGAAATACAGCTTGGTTATCAAGAAGAGAGAATAATTAGATTTATATGCATACTCATCTGCTGTAATTCTGCTGATATTCCATTCTTGAAACCAAAACTGCCTCATTCAGAAATGAAAATACATGTAACGTTGGCTAACTCAGGACTTCCAACACAAAAATTATCATAGAGAGAGGGGTGCTAATCTCAAGTACTACCAAACACTTTCTCGTTTACTATTTTTGAGAAAGCAACTATAAGAATGAAAATCATTCTTATACATACATACATAATTTGTATAATTAGAAATTCTTATTCTTAGTTGTCAGTAGTGGCTACATTTGGCTTCCTTACTTTGTCCTTAAGCATGGGTTGGGTCAACCCACTAGACACAGAACATAAACTGCTCTGTAAGAGTCTGAAAGGTAAATGCCGGTTTGCTTTACTAGATACTACATGCTTCGCAGGCACTACACCAGTGCAGCACTTGGAGCCGTCTCTGTAGGGTCCTCTTCTCAGTGCTTGCTGGATGAGCAGGTCCCGCCCTCAGCCTCCACACCAGCCAAGCCTGTGCCGTGACCCTGGCTGACAATCCTGACACCCATTCCCACTGCCTTGTTGGCATTGCCATTACATGTTGCAGCAAGGAATCCAGGGGAAAGCTTTGGGGCCTCTTGTGAAGGAAGAAAGAGATTTGAGTGGCTGAATTAGGTGTTCCTTCCCCACGCCCTCTCACCAGAGAAGCAATATAGTAGTATGTTGATTGCACTGAACTGTTGTGTAAGACTTGTTTTTTAAAATGGGAGAAGGAGTAATTCCTGTAGCTAAAAAAAAACAATTGGAATTCAATCACATGTGTGATTAAGACTCACTAAAGGATTTCCAGCAGAATGGCAACATAATTAGATTTGTTTAAAAAGAACATTCTAGTGGATGTAGAATACAGATAAAGCAGAACCAGTTAGAACAGGTGAAATCAATGAGGATCAGAATTAGCACAGTAAACATGAGAACACACACACACGCACACACACGCACACACACACCCCAGAATGGACAGATCATTGAGAATGAGGGAGAGAAAGGCAAAGGGATGAGGAATTGCCTTATAATCCAGATGGGGAATACTGGGCACCCAACAGACAACAACCCAGGGAGACGTATGCTGGAGGCTTCTGGGAAAGTCATTCTCTTGCAATGACCTCTGTGTTTTCCAGAACTGTGGCAGCATTTGCAGTTATAAGGGGTCAGGCCTTCAGGACCCAGAGAGGATGGGGGAGTAGAGAGATACAGTGCCCAAGGCACAGAGCATATCAGGCACCTGCTGTTGAGGCAGCCTGGGACCACCCACCCTTGTTTTGTGGGAAAGCGTCTTTCCTGCGAGTTGCGGTTAGACTTTGATTTTGTTGGAAGAACAAATAAACTCCTAGTTTATTCAGGGGCTTGTAACTGCAGTCCAGGAAGGGATGAACAGCTGAGAGATTTTGTGTAGCTGTAGCTTCATTTATATCCCTTTGGATATCACTAAGATACATAATCTGCCTTTCTGAAGAACACAGTCTCATCATTTCTGTGAGATGAAGATCTACCTGATAGGTGCTGGTTCTAGTCCTGGCTGCTTCACTTGGGCCAGTTCTGTGCTTCTGGCCTGGGGAAGCAGTGGAGGATGGCTCGAGTCCTTGGGCAAGACCCAGAGGAAGCACCTGGCTCCCAGCTTCATATCAGCTCAACTCCAACTATTGTGGCCATTTGGGGAATGAACCAGTGGATGGAAGACCTCTCTCTCTGTGTCACTCTTTGTCTCTCTGCAAAATCTGCCTTTCAAGTAAAAATAAATAAATATTTTTAAAAAGAACTGTTTTCCTATTTAAAAAAAATAAAAAAGGAAAATGATCGACCTGATGATGCAGACTGCAGGAATGTTGGCTGACATGCAGGCTGCCTGTGTGTGCTGCCCGTGTCAGAAACAGAATCGTAGATCAGGACAAAAAGGATGTGCCCCCAAACAGCATTAGAGTTACAGGCACACAGAGTATTCTAGATCACTGAGGTGTTACCATTTCTATTTTCACAGAGAAAATTTGCCTGTTCCCTGGTGAGGCCTGTGAGCTGGCACAGTAATTTGTGCAGAGCAATGGCAGCACCTGTTGGGGAGGCTTGTGAGCACCGCGAAGCAAGCCTGGTGCCTCTCCACCAGCGCCTTACTGTCTGGCTTTGCCATCTTTGTGTGGGATCCTAAGAGACAAAATATAACCTGACAGAACAAACTGTTTTATTACTGAGAAACTGCAGAAAAATAGAGTGCCCTCTAGAAAAATGCACAGAGCCACCTTGTCTTTTGTGTACTTGAGAAAAATCACTCCAAGATTCTGGCTACTAGATTTTTTTTTTTTAAGTTATCTATTTTCACCTCCTTCAAAGACAGGGAGAAGGAAGGAGAGGGAAAAGGAGAATCTGTCTTCCACTGGTCCACTCCCCTTAATGTCTGCAGCTGTGGGTCTAGATCTAGGGCAAGCTGAAGACAAGAGCAGGACCGCCAGGTACACCTTCCATGTGGGCAGCAGGTCTCAAGGTCGTTGATCATCATGTGTGCTCCCAGGCACAGGAGCAGGAAGTCGAACGCAAGTGGAGTGGGATGCTGGCAGGCACCCCCAGGGGCAGCTTAGGTCACAACACTCATCTTTGGCTACTGGTTTTGGGAGAAAAAAATTGTTCCTCACAGTACCATCTATCAAAAAATATCAAGGCCTGATAATATTAATTCTGAACTACAGAATATTTTTATATAAGTAATCTGGTCCAGATGAAAATTTAATAGCAAATTTGGAGGAGATATTGGAAGTCCAATTCACTGAGCTAATGTCAGAGATTTAAAAAAAAAATGAATGAACACAGGCTAGCCTTCAGAGTTCCAGATGAGTCAGCCCTGGAAGTTATTTCACTAATAAGTCTTAGAAAATGGCACCATTATCCACCTAGTTGCTCAAGACAGAAATTTAGGATTCATATCCTTGATTTTTCTCTTTTCCTCATTCCTGATTCAATCCATCATCAAAAATTGGCTTCCTAGTTCTGCTAAACTGTCCAATGTCATGCCGCACCACTTTCACTTGGTCAAGGCCTTGCTCTGTTGCCCAATCTGCCAAGCCTTCGGCAGTTTTTAAGATCTTTGCAATTCACAGTCCCCTCTGCCTTGTAAGTTCCCAGAGTGATCAGTACCAGCCAGACCTTCTTCAACAGAGATCTCCACTCTAGTTCCTTCATTGTTCTCACAGAAGTTATGTTGCACCTTGCCTGTTTTAAAAAAGTATTTAGTGTTAACCTTCCTCCTGTAGATGACAAGCATCACAATGGTAGGGATATTGCTTGCTTCTTTCCCTACAGGAAAGGAAAAGCACTGTTTGTGGAATGAATGAATAGCTGAATGAATAAGCTGTGACACCTGATGTCCTGACCTAACATTATTCTAAGCTCTTGATGTCTTGCTCCGACAGGTCGAATTCAACACTGCATGGAACACCATCATCCAGGTAACTGCCATACAGAGTGCGAGCTAGCTGTAGGAAAACACTTCTTACATACTGAACAAAAAATTCCTGTACATGTCTAACACAAGCTCCCACACAGAACTGCCAACCCACGAGTGTTCCTAATTCTTTTCTCCACTTGGAGATCCTGTCCCAGAGCAAATGAAACATGGGGAGGGGCTTCCACTTTTGTCACACTTGCCAAAGCTGCAGTATCTTGTGAAGCAATCACAGTGGTGGCCATTGTCAACAGCTAAACAAAATGGGCCTCCTTCCAACCTAAACTGACCTCTCAGAAGAATGGGTGCACTTTTGTAAGGTCCTGATCATTTCTGTTTTCTTTAGGGAAAACACATGTGCAAATTATTCATCATTTTTCCCTCTAAATTAACATTTTTTCCTGTGATTTACTTCCTGGAATTCAGACAAAGTAAAATCATACAAGTTCTTCTGGATTTCTGCAAATGTTTTGGTTGGATGATAGTAGGAACTTAATTTATGTGAGGAGTCAGCTTGAGAAAAATGCAAATCCCAATGAAAGTGGAGTAATACGTGGATTCGCCAGTATCTCTTCAGACTAGTTATGAATACTTTAAAAACCTCCTCAGCTTGGTTCAGAACCAAGAACCAAGTAGTTGTGATAATTTGGGTAGCCCTAGCAACCCAGTAAGTGGGTCATTATCACAATTGCAGCTGATTTTTTTTAAATATGAAGGGTGGGGAGGGCACGTTTTATTTTCTGTTAAACAGATGAGACAACAGGGCTCCAAATCCCCAAGAGTCTAATCCATAATTACAGATACATATGAGCTGAATGCCTTAAAGACTAAAACATCTGGGAACCTGGAATTATTACCCTAATAACAAAAGTGATAGGTCCTATTGCTTAAGCATTCTAATGCTAGACAATTTATTTTAACTTCTTTGAAACTGTAAAACAAGGAGCTTCAATAAACTCACTTCCATGAGCCTCTCAGTTTGGATATTTTGCTGGTCTTGTGGATATAAGAAAAATCTTGTGGCCTTCTTGGAGTAGCTGTACTTGACTACTCTCGAAAGAACATAAGTTTTGAAACAATTTTCTAATCTAGGAAGGGCATACACAATGACAAGTGACAACCAACATTACGTGTCAGTGCTAGGGGCTGATACAAACTGGGGTACACGTGCCAAGGGATGGTTAGCACTGAGGAGTGGCTGCCATTTGAGGAGGCAGCTCTATTGTAAATAGTTTTTCAGATTTATAAGGAAGTCATGTGTATGTGAAGTCTTCTGAATTTGGGCAAGCAGTTGGTGACCCTGTCCTCTTGAGCTTTCTAAAAATGATTCTTCATGGCACATCTTTGTGTGTCAATAGTGATGACAATGAAATTTCTGTTGACCCACCTTAGGAGTTACAAAGTTTTTAAAACCTATTTTGGTATTTAATTTTCAAAACTCATCAGATAGAATTATGCCCATTTTATGGATGCATTAGCTGGGCAGAGATCTTAGCTACTTGCTTCAGACCATGTGTTTAACTGGGCAGAGTGAGGGAAAGAGCAATGACTTGGATTCCATAGGTAAGTGGAATGTTTGTATCATGTTTTTGTGGTTGTCCACCTATTGGCTGACTGCATGTCACCTATGATTCCAGTATGATTCTTTGACCCACTAGACTCAAAATCCCTGCATTAATCAGCTTGTCATTACTGTAACTTTATAAAGAGAAAAGACAAATTTAGGCTCAGGCTTCTAGAACCAACCCACTGCTAAGAACCATCTTCTGAAGGTGCATTAGGAATCACTGAATCAACTCCCACTATAGCCACTTCCTAAACACCAGAAAAGGGAATTCCTGTGTGAGTTCAGCAGCCAAACCATATTCAAACTACAGTTGTCCCTTTTAAGTCCAGAATATACCCTCATTCATTGTTGTACTATTTTTCCCCTACACTTTTTTATAGTTCACTTGTATAGTTTTAGTTCATTATCTTTTTGGGTTTAAATGTTGCACTGCTGTAACTCTGCTATACATACCGCACACACTCTCAATGCTGGAGGAGACTCAGATTCGCGGAGGGGATGAAGGATGTCAACAGTTTGCTCTCTGTAAATACTCTTACTGTTCTCAAAAAAAAATTTCCCAGGCTTATCTACTTGTGGGATTATGGATCTCTGCTGTCTTCTATATATGTTTTTAAAAATTAAAATGAATTTAACAGATTATTTAAAACTACAATTTAGTTGCTAGTGCTTCACTAGCATATTTACTATAAAAACCAAAGCGTATGAGACATAAAGTTACAAACACTGAGGACTGATCATCTTGATCACAAAGACGACGACTCAGAGAAAGAGCAGCGACAATGACAGCGGCCTTGGAATAACTCCAGTTCAGATTCAACGGTTAGTGTCTGGCTATCCATCCGTGTGTGATTGACAGTCAAGTGAGCCTCAGCCTCAGTCAAGCTCCTTTGCACTGCTTGTCACATTGGAGCAGCACCGCCTAGTTCCATTCGGGGAGGACACTGTCCTGGTTGCCAATCAAAATACTCCACCTCATTCTCTTGCACTCAGCCTCCCCCCCACCCCCTTTTGAAGGCATGTAACTATGATGTACATATCAGTCAGAAAATCCTTATTTTATGAAAGCACGCCTTTAACATTTTCTTAAATGAGTGCCATCCCATTTTTACTGCTTTGGGGGTAGAGGCAGGAAACTAGGCAGAGTGGAGAAAATTGCGACTAACATACATGTAAACCTTGTTTTAAAAATACACATGGACACTCACCCATGCAACACCAGATTGCTAGTGTTAACAGTGTTTTCCTTTTATTTCATAGTGTTTTGTACAAGAATAACAGAAAGTGCATCAAAGGAGGACAAAGAGGAGGAGAAAGGGGGTAGAGGGAGACAGACATAAATACACTTTACGAATTTCAGTGGAAATGTAGCAACAGCCAGAGGGTCATTAATTAAATGCACGACATGGGAAAATCTGCACATACATTTGCAGAATAAGGAGAAATAAACTAGGCTTATCTGGTGCAGGTTTGACAATGAATGCTGGTTCTATAACACAATTTTGGGGCCCAGATGACATGAAGGCCTGATAACTGACATAAGTTACATTGGTGTGCAACATATTGGAAAACGAACAGGTGAATCCAGTCATTAATGAAACTATCCTGTGAGGATGATAAGATCACTGTCAACTGAGGCTTCCAACCCAGCTCCCCAAACCAATACTGTGATCAGTCACCTCCTGAAAGGCAGAAAAAGCGCCAGGTGGCTCTGTGATAAAGACATCTGACCCCAACTCCACTGTCTGTGTAATTTTTCAGTCTGCCAAAGTTTGACCTGCTCACAGCTTCTCATCAGTCTTATCATAACTGATGCTGTGCCAGAGACACACTTTCAGGCACGATGCCCTGCTTGGAAAACTGAACAGTGAGCTAGAAACGTTCTCCTTCCCCCCGCCACCCGCCGCATCCTTTCCCTATACCCCCCCAGCTGTAAATTCCCTTTAGAGTTCTACTGAGTGTGTGGCTGGGCCAAGATTATCACCTGACTCATTTGATTAACTGTGTGAGAGGCTGTTAAATTAATGCTAGTTAATGATTCACACTACAAACAAGTAGCTGCAGCATAGCAACTCCTACAGTAATGAGTTTAAATGTCATTTTATGTTGAGAGAGCCTGATGGAAAGTAGCTGGGGAGAGTTCTATCTGCATGGAAGGGTATTTAGGGACCAGACTGCCAGAGCTGTCATGCAGTGAGCATTCACTGCATTGGCTATGTGCTCAGTCTGTGAGATAATATATATACCTATACACACATCCATGATACACACACACATATATGGATGTATGTGTATATATGTGATAGAAATATATATAGCTATATATATATACACACACATTTTTATTTCTTCTTCCTAATAGTCTATGCACCAGTGCGTTTATCCCTATTTTACAGATGATTAAATTGAAATGAAGCAATTAGCCAAAGGTCACACAGCTGGTACTATACAGAACTCAACAAGTTGGTTGCCAGTGTTGAGTGCATCCTTAAGGCAGACGACTGGTAGCCCATATCTAATGTTTTTGCAAACCAGAAGAAAATATCTCTTCCTCAAGATAGCTTAGTAATACCTCCATAAAATATGCTCAAATTGACAATGAGCACCTTGTGTAGGCTACCTCCCAGAACTGCATAGAAGTCCCAACATACACATTGATGTGGGTAGCCCTCCTTGTAGGCTCAGGAAGTGAGATAGCACAGGCTAAAGCCAATCACTGACAGCACATTAGGGAGTTTCTGTTTCACACAGATGCTGGCAGCAACACTGAGATGCTGACAGAGGACATCACTGTGAACGCTGAGGCATTCCTGCATTGACCTGAAATGCTGGCAAGGCAGACATCTTTGTGGGTTTCCAAACAGAGGAGGAACCATCTCTATATGCAGCCTGGACACAAGCAGCAGGTTCCCTGTGGTACCTCTTTGAGATCTACTGTGCTACTAAGGATACCCTAGCTGCCCCTCATGACACGCTAAGTAACAGAGAGAGGAAGAAAGGACATTTTATGAGAAACAGATTTATTACAAATTAGAACTTTCTTTTTGACAGTGTTGCATAAGCAATAATATCCACTACTCAATTCAATAGTGGCTGAATGTGAGGCAGTTAATGGCAAATTTCGTCTTCTTAAAACAGCACTATATTTTAGTTTATACACAACCTATAACATACATGTTACACATAACATCATATCATCTTAAATTAAGGCAAACATGTGGTATTTAACCTTTTGGGATTGGCTCATTTCCCTTGGCATTATGGTTTCCAGTTTGGCCCATTTGGCCACAAAGAACTGCATTTTGTTTTTTTTTAATAGCTGAGTAGTATTCCATGGAGTAGATGAACCATAGCTTTCTTATCCAATCCTCTGCTGATGGGCATTTTGGCTGCTCCCATGTTTTTGCAATTACTGATTGTGCTGCTATGAACATAGGAGTGCATGTTGGTTTCTCATAAAACAAGTGTTCTGGATATATTCCTAGGAGTGCTATTGCTGGATCATACGGTATGTTGATTTTGAGTTGTTTGAATGTTCATAAGACAAGAAAAAGAAATCAGAGGAATCCAAATGGGAAACGAAGAAGTCAAGCTCTCACTATACGCAGATGATATGATTCTTTATGTAGAACAGCCAAGAGACTCAATACAGAGACTGCTAGAACTTATACGAGAGTTTGGTAGAGTGGCAGGGTACAAAATTAATGAACAAAAATCAACAGCCATAGTGTATGCGAACAGCCCCAAGATGGAAAAAGATTTAACCAGCAAGATACCATTCAGAATAACAGAGAAAAGTATGAAATATCTGGGAATAAATCTAACCAAAAATGTAGGAGACCCTTTTGAAGAAAACTACAAACTACTTAAAAAAGAAATTGAACAAGACCTCACAAGATGGAGTAACATCCCATGCTCCTGGATAGGTAAAATCAATATCATTAAAATGTCTACAATGCCAAAAGCAATATATACATTCAACGCAATCCCAATCAAATTGCCCAAAACATTCTTCATGGAAGTGGAAACAATGATCCAAAAGTTCATCTGGAAACACAAAAAACCATGGATAGCTAGAACCATCCTGAAGAACAGGAAGTTAGCAGGGGGAATCACAGTTCCGGACCTCTGGTCATACTATAGGGCAGTGGTTATCAAAACAGCGTGGTACTGGCACAAAGATAGAGAGGAAGATCAATGGAGCAGAATAGAAACACCAGAAGGGAACCCACACAGATACAGCCAAATAATCTTTGACAAAAAGACAAACGACAATCCAGGCAAATGGGAAGCTCTGTTCAATAAATGCTGTTGGGACAACTGGTTGATAGCCTGCAGAAACAAAAAGATAGACCCACATCTCTCACCATACACTAAGATCAAATCTAAATGGATAACAGATCTAAACCTACATCCAGAAACCTTCAAACTTTTGGAAGAAAATGTTGGAAATACTCTGCAAGACCTAGGGGTAGGTCCCTACTTCCTAAGAAGGACACCAAAAGCAATAGAAATCGAGACCAGAATAAACAAATAGGACCTCATCAAACTAAGAAGCTTCTGTACAGCAAGGGACATAATCAACAAAGTAAAAAAGCAACCCACAGAATGGGAGAAGATCTTTGCGCACGACATAGGTGATAGAGGGCTGATCTCCAGAATATACAAAGAGCTACAAAACAACCAAAATGTCAAAACAAACAAGCCACTCAAGAAATGGGCACGGGAAATGGGCAGACACTTCACAAAGGAACAAACCCAAATGGCAAATAAACATATGAGAAAATGCTCAAGTTCCCTGGCAATAAGGGAAATCCAAATTAAAACATCAATGAGGTACCACCTAACACCAGTAAGACTGGCCCACATGAATAAAAGCACCAACAACACTTGTTGGCGAGGTTGTGGGAAAAGGGAACCCTACTCCACTGCTGGTGGGGCTGCAGGCTGGTACAGCCTCTATGGAAATCAGTATACATTATTTTTAAAAAGATGTATCTATTTTTATCGAAAAAGGCAGATTTAAAGAGAGAAAGAGCTTTTAAAAATTATTCCATGATATGATTATGCAGGAATAGGGATTCTACCCTCCGACTCCTATCCTTCCCTTCCCATTTTCCCCACCCCCTACGCACAGTTTGCCTCTATATCATTACAATACTCTAGTCCTTCAGCAACAGTGACAAGTGCATCTCTCTGCTTAAGCATATCAGGGCATTGCAGATAAAAGTAATGGTAAGACGTTTTATATCATATTGTCAAGGTACATTTAACACTTTCATTCAGAGTACATCTCTTATCAGGAGTAAAGACACATACTGTAAAGTGTCTTCACTTCCATGTTTGCTAGTCTCAATTATACATTCCATCTATGAGAACAAAATATACATATATATCCACATGTTTAGCTATATATTTTTTGTTTTGTATTTTGCATGATGTTTCTCGACAGAACACATGATATTTGTTCTTCTGGGACTGGTTTATTTCACTGAACATAATGTTCTCCCGTTGGGACCGTTTTATTGTAAATGGTAGAATTTCATTCTTTTTAATGCTTTTGTAGAATTCCATGGAGTAAAGCTAACGCTTTCTTTATCCATTCCTCTTTCAACAGGCATCTAAGTCGTTTCGTGTCTTCACTACTGTGGATTGTGGTGCTATAAATATAGGGCTGCAGATCACTTTCTCGTATGCAGATTTCACTTGCTTTGCATATATTCCCAGAGTGGGATAGCTAGGTTATACGGTAGATCAATTTTCAGTTGTCTTAGCATTCTTCATACTGACTTCCATAGTGGCTACACTAGTCTACACTTCCACTAACATGAGAGTAGGGCAACTTTTTCTCCAGATCCATGCCATCAGGTGTTAGTAGAGTTCTGAATATAGACCAGACTCACTGGAGTTAAGTGGAACCTCAGTGCTGTTTTTGCATTTTCCTAATAGGTAGGGAACCTGAGCATTTTTCATATGTCTATTAGCCATTTGAAAACTGTCTGCTCACTTCCTTCACCCATTTCTTCACAGGGTTGTTTGAATTTCTGAAGCTCTTTGTAAATCCTGGGTAGTAGTGCCCTATTGGTTATGTAGTGTGCAAAGATTTTCTGCCATTCTGTTGCTTGCTTCTTCATGTTGTTGATCATGTCATTTGCTGTACAGAAGCTTCTTAGTTTGATGTATTCCCACTTTATTTTGGGTTTGACAAACTGCTTTTGGTGACTTTTCTAAGAAATCTTCACCAATGCCTATATCTTGTGGAGTGTTTCTTATGTTTCCTCTAACAGTGTGATGGCTTCTGGGTACAATTTTAGGTCCTTGACCCATTTGGAGCTAGTTTTTGTACAAGGTGAAAGGTGGGGGTCTTGCATCGCACCTATGCAGGCTGCTATCCAATTGTCCCAACAGCGTTTGTTGAAGTGACCAACCTGTTTTCCTAGGTTATTTTCAGTTCTCTTGTCAAAGATTAGTTGGCTGTACATGTTTGGGCTCACCTCTGGGGTTTCTATTTTGCTCCACAGATCTTTGTTTCTCTACCACTACCAGACTGTTTTCATGATCACTGTCCTGTACTATGCCTTGAGGTCTGAATTGGGATTCCTCTGGATAACCATCGCTTTCATGTTTCCAGATGGTTTTTGTATCATCTTTTCTATTCTTGAGAATGTTGGGATTTTCACTGGGATCTCATAGAATCTGTATATTACTATTGGTAACATGTACATTTTGATGATTGTTGATTATACCAATTCAGGAACATGGTAAATTTCTCCAACTTTTAATGACTTCTAGTTCTTTTTTAGTATTTTGTAATTATCATCATAGAGGTCTTCCATGTCTTTGATTTAGGGTAGTTAAGGTTCTTCTCTGCTGTTTTAAAGCAGACTGTACTTACAAATTCTTTCTTTGCCGTGGTGTTGCTTGTATGTACTAGGGGGTCATTGATTTATGTTCATTGATTTGGTACCTTGCTACTCTGCCAAACTCTGTTACAACTTTCAATAGCTTCTTGATTGAATCTTTTGGTTTTCCTATGTAAACAATCATGTCATTTGTGAACAGGGATAATTTTGATTCCTTGTTTCCTATTTGAATTCCTTTATTTTTCGTGTATGACAGCTATAGTGAGGACTTCTAATACCATATTGAATAGCAGTGGTGAAGGTGGACATTCCCGTCTAGTTCCAGATCCTTGTGGACAAGCTTCCAGTCTTGCCCTGTTTGGTTTGATGCTGGCATTGGGTTTTTGTGCTGGGTAATGAAACTGGCACTTGAATAGGAAATACAGGTATCCCAAGCAGTGGCTTAAATCACTGTGCTGCAGTGCCCACCCCATCAAAAAGACTTTTCTCTTGAGAATATTATCTCTTGATGAGCTGAGTTTCCTTGAGTCTCAGAGCAAAGCTTTCGCGTTCTCTTTGCATTTAAGTTGCTGTTTTGTATCCTTTATTTCTAATAATTTAGTTTTTATTTAAATGATTCTATTTCCTATATAACATATTCCTTGAACTCCTGCACGTGCTTCTTGTAGTTTTTACGAAGATTTATAACGATTTTCAAAAAATTCTTTATCTGGCATTTCCTTGATATCTTCCTCGATTTACTCTGAAGCTGAAGTAAGTCTTCTGCTCCTTTGCCAGGGAGGCATCAGTAACCTCATTTGTTGTGCCCATGTCTTTGTTTTTGCTCTTGGCCACTGCAGCTCAGATTCAAGGATTCTTCTCCCAGGAACTGTGGTGTTTGTTTGTTTGTTTTGCTTTTTTAAAGATGATGCTGACATAGTGATCAGGGTGGGAAGGATCCAGGGTTAGAGATTAGTGGATGTGATCCTTGTTTCTAGGTTTTCTATTTCTTTTTCCTGTATCTGGGGACAGGGGGCAGACAAAGGGAGAAGCCACACCCAGCTTCCCACTTGCCCCAGCACCCAGGGATGGGGAACAGCCACCCAGTATTGATCCAGGTCCTGATGTGGTGTACGCTTCTAGGGTTAGTTCTGAAATGTAAATCTCGCTGATCCTCTATGTGGGTCTGGGCCAGCGGTCCGAGGAGGACCAGTTCGCACAGGTGGGCCCAAGGGTTTGGGCCAGGTGACCCAGACTCTACCGGATCCCCCAACCTCTGGCCCAGAGGCTCACAGACCTAACACTCCCAGAGCAGGCAGGCCCAAGGCCCCAAGCACCAGGCCCCGAGCCAAGCAATCCGGGCCACACTGGAACCCCCACTCCCAGATCTCACAAACCTGGCATCTACCACACTGGCAGGCCCAAAGACTCAGGCCAGGCAACCCAAGCCCTGCTGGACCCCTCACGCCCCTGGGGCTCATGCTGGAATATGTTTTTAAGCTGTATCATACACAGGTCCCCAGGTCGATGTTACTGGTCCCCTTCATTGTGTGATTATGTAGCATTACCTCCAGTGCATTTGAGCCCTGGCATTCCATGCTATGCTTCTGTCATGGCCACTGCAGCTGGGGCTCCTGGATCACCAATCTCCACCCCTGTGAGCCCACGTTGAGCTCACACTTATGTCTACTCAGTGTTTCTTCTCCTCATGGGTTCAGCAGAATCCAGGATTAGGAAGACACCAGCTAAGACCTACTCTGGATGGAACTTGTGTCATGTTATTTTCTCAGTAGGACCAGTGCAATGCTTTGAGTTGGAATTCAGTTCTCCCCTGGCTTAGTGCATGTGCAACTCACTATTGTCCCCCAGCCCAAAGGGGCTTTGCTGCCAAAATCAAAATGGTGCCCCTTGTGGAACTGGGGGCAAGGGGTGTTTGGGCCATGAAATCCATCCTGTTTCCACACCTGTCTGATGTACACTATGCCTCTGCTCATGATCAGATTAACAAAATCAGTGAGACCCACAATTCTACGGCTGGATTCACCGCCTGTGTTCCCAGGGATCTGCCCTTCCCATCTGGCCACGGGGCACAGTGCCACTCCGTTGTCTCTGCTGCTTCCAGGTGTCCCTCTCCCGTGGGCCTGCCCATTCCAATTTCCCAGTTTCTCCTCCATTAATCCTTCTCCATCCATTTTCCTCCCCTCTTCTGCTGTCTTGCTCTCCTCCGGACTATACATTTTAATTCTCAGATTAGGTATGCTTGGGCTTTGTCCCAGAAAATACAGTAATTGATAAGATGACTGGAAGAAATAGCAAACAGCCGGAGTGCCAGGAAGGCCTTTGACACAAGGAGGTATGTTGCTGTTCACGTGGAGACACAGGGAGGAGCCACAATGCAGTCCGTCATCATCTGATGACATATTCCTGGATGTTGACTCCTCAACATTCAGATGCCATCTGATGCTCATGAGCACCACTCTGAAACTGAGATGTTCTTCACGTTCCAATGGTTGCAACTGTAGTGTTTATCTCACTCTTCTTTGGATGTGGCCTCTGGGCATCCTTCTTGTCTGTTTTCAGTGAAGTATGCATGTGTTAAAGACAGCTGCTTCCAACTGGTATGCTGTGGGGGAAGTCCTAGAACTTCACAGCAGAGCCACTGCTGCAGGATCTGTTGTCTCGGAATGCATATTTTCAGGTGTAAGCAAGCAGACAGGCTCTGGTGCTACGTGTTAGCAGACATCTCATAACGAACGCTGGCATTTAGTCCCAATTATACTATGCTACTGAAATTAATTTATAATTCCATAACTACAACTTGTATTTTTAAGCCCATTAGCTTTTAATGATAAGTAAAATTAATTTCATGGTTGCTTTGATTCTTTCAACATAAGGTAAAAAGGCACAGGCTATATCTTCTTCACGTCCTCATGCTATTTAAGGATTATTTAAGGGGATGTCTCACTTCTCTTGAGAGTTACCTGCAAATTACAATTATTTCCTCTGTTTCTTTGTGAATGCTAGGGGAGTGGTATAACAGAGACTTCTGAAAATGAACTTTAATAAAAGGGGCATTTGCCTTTCAGTAGAAGGCAGGGAGAGAAAAAGAGAGAAGCCAAGAAACAAGAAGTGCAGTCTGATTTCTTCGGTGCTTGAAAGAACATTACATTTTCTGTGACCTTTTTCTCTTGTGTGGAATCAACTCTTTTCCCTAGGATTTCAATTGAAAATAAACCTGGCTTTTGAGGTTACTAAGTCACCCTTACTTAACTTATCACATGGCTGTAAATATATATATATGTGTGTGTGTGTATCGATATCTATCTATCTATTTACATATTGGCAGGGTTGATATTTGGAGATTTTAATGATTTTTCTGCTTGCTCTCTTTTCTTTTAAGCCCAAGAAACTTACTGCATCAGGAGGATTAGGGCTGTTATGGTTGAAATGCAAAGAGAATACAGTAGCTTTGCTCTGAGTTTCAAGGAAACTCTGAACGTTCATAAAGGGATAATATTCTCTAGAGAAAAGTCTTTTTGATGGGGTGGGCACTGCAGCACAGTGACTTAAGCTGCTGCTTGGGATACCTGCATTTCCTATTTAGGTGCCAGTTCCATTATCCAGCACCTGACTTCTGATCTAACTTCCTCTAATCAATACCAGGGAGGCAGCAGACAATAACTCAGGTAGTCGGGCCCCTGTCACTCAAGTGGGAAACACAGATACAGTTCTGAGCTCCTGGCTTGGATCTGATCTGTCCCTGGCTCTTGTGGAAACCTGGGCAATGAACCAGCAGATGGAAGAGCTCTGTCTCTCAGCTTTCCAACAAGATGGTATTAAGAAAATAAATATATACTCAGTAAAAAAATATATATATATATATGGAGTTACAGAGAGAGGAGGAGAAACAGAGATCTCCTGTTTGCAGGTTCATCCTCTAGATGGGTGCAATGGCCAATGTTGGGTCAAGTAAGGGCCAGGAGACAGGGCGTTCATCTGAGTCCGTCATCTGGATGGCGGGGGCCACGACTCTTGGGCCACCCTTCACCTTTGCCAGGAGCTGATCACAGGGGAGAAGATGGGATTCAGCCATTTGAATGCACATATGGGGTGGTGTCACAAACAGTGGCTCTATACCACAAGGAAAACTCTAATAAATGTTTTAAAACTCTGAGTATCCATCAGCGAAGTTTCTAACATCCACATAGTCTTTAGAGGGAAGGGGTGACAAAAACCATGAACTCAATTTGGCACTTAAACAAAAAAACCTGAAAAAAAAAAAAAAAAGAGCCCAGGCTATTAAGGAATATACTCGGAAGTAAATGCACAAGATTTTAGCATCAGAATCTTATGGACTTTAAAGCTAAGTTACTTTCAGTTCTAGAGAGAGAAACTAAGTTAGAGTTCTACTTATGCTTATTTTGTAGCTGTGTAATATCTACATCTCTCTCTCGCTCATCTGTATGTGTATATACGTATATTCACAGATGAACACTTCAATATATTTCTATATTTCTGCTGGATGTTATACATCTTAAATTTTATCCTTGATTAGAAAGCATGAAATGCAATTAAAAGATGCAATAGCCAATAGCAACAACATTTGGCATCTTAATGTGACTTCCTTGGCACTGAGTTAATTAGCACAGACCAATTACTAAAGAATTCCAAGTGGCAGGCAGAAGTTTCCCTAGCTGAGTTTGCCCTTGTGAAACAGAAAACTGACAGGTCCTGCAGGCACATCAAGTACTTCCATCCAGACAGAACACAGACACTGACATCTCCATTTAACTAGATGAAATGAGAGGCAGTTACACACATTTAGGAAAAAACATTCTTAAGTCAGAGTGTTTGCCAATTTAATCCAGTAATTATTGATCTCCCAGCTTGTTTCAGGCTCAGTTGGCAGTAACATTGCTCTACAGCCATGTCTCCAGGAAGGTTCCTGTCCCCAAGACATGATGAAATTCTGAATTTAATTGTATCTGGTCATATCTCATTTAAACAGTTTTTATATATGAAAAAACCCACCCTGTTACCATGCAGATGGCGCTCCTTCTCGCTGACATCTCTTCTTTACCTGATAGTAACGCAGGGGTGGATGTGTGTTCGTGTGTGCACACCCAGGCACTGATAAGTATCACATTTTTCTCCTCTCAGTAATTACCTACTGTTTACAAAGAACTAGGCTAGTGTCAAGACACTCAAGGTGAATGAGATACAACCCCGCAAAATAAAAACAAAGACTTAGAACCCAGCATGGTAAGTGGTATGAGAGTACCATGAGAGCCCGAGGATGTGGAGGCAGGTGAAGGAAGGGAGGACTTGACCCAGAATGAGAAGAGGCATGTGTGTTGGGGAGGGTTGTGGCTAGGAGGAGCTGTGAGGAGAATGGTGGAAGTGAGAGCTTCACTCTGAAGACAACATAGTAAGGAATTCACATAGTTTAAAACAGTTCTTGGCACACACACACACACACACACACACACACACACAAATGAGACACAGAAAGAATTTGTAAGATAAAAATAAAACGAGTAGATTTTAAAAAGGGATTTTTAAATAACTCATTTTCAAAACAAAGAACATGAACACATACATATTTATACTCTGACTAAAAAATGCAAATTCTTGAATTATTTTCAAGGAAAATAATTAGTGAGGTGAAGTGAGCTTTTCAAACAATGATTAATTCATATTATTATTTTAAGTAGCATAACAATAAAAATAAGTACATACAGGATGAGAAAACATGTTACAAAATTTCCAAAAAATGAAACTCAATAAGGACATTCAGAAATTAGTACATTTGAAGCTACATATTTTCATGAGAATGTACTTAAGTGAAAAACAAAATGGCACATATAATTAATATATAATGACACTGTTACTTTAAAACCATACAGAATATTCTAATTTCCTTCATTTAAGAACTTCATATATGTGTATAAGAAAAAAGAAGGAAACAAAACAGTAAATCCTATTTTTTTAATTCTAAATATTTTTCTGAATTAAAAAATATTATGTATGTGTATAATGTGACTTAACTGTAGATACTACTTCACTTTCGCCAAACTAGGTGATTTTCTTCCTGTTCCTTGGTGGTAAGCTCTTTTCCCTTTCCACTGAGGGTCTGCTTCCATGATATTAAAGACTCGTCTGACATTTCTGCTTAATTGTTCGTTTATCTCCCAGGACCAAACTGTATCAGTAATGAAGACTGTGGCAATGCAAGTGAAATAAGGACGAGCCCTTCTGCTTCCATTTGCTGATTTCCCTTCATTTCAGAGAAGGAAGGACCAGCATCTGGGGATCAGCGAATGCCAGGACCCAGACTCATCGTGGGCAGCCTGAGAGAGCTGTAGGTTTGGTGGCACCATGCTTCTGTCATGCCACAATGCCACCTGGTTAAACATTGCGGTCCAGGAAGGGGCAGGGATGGAGAAAGGGGCAGAGGGCAGCAGCAACGGGCTGATGGCGGGACATGGGCTGCACAGAAAGGCTTGATCAGAGTGAAGCAGCTGCTACCTCTCACAGCAATGCCATGTCTCAACAGGAAATGGAAATTGACTACACAGCAGCGACGTGCCAGTAACTCCACTTGCTGCTCACATGCCTGACTTCATTCACTTTCACAATAATCCTGCAAGGTATATCTGATTATTTTTTCTTCCTTCCTCATTTTAGATGATGGAAAAAGAAGTTAGCCCACCCAAATCACAGAGATTTTGAACATATGTGCAGGATTCTTAACACAGGTATGCCACCCTAAACTTATCAGGAGTATACTGAGGTGGCAGTGGGTTGGGGCAGCAATTAGCTTTATTGAAAGAATCTTTAAAGTTTATATTTGCTTCCACTAAGTGGTTTAACCACGTATGTACACAGGAACCCAGACACACCCAACATCACACTCAGCTCTGTGGCCTGAGCCCAGAACTCCCACAGCCACAGGGTGCAGCGTCCGTCCTCCTGCCCAGGAGCTGTGCTGCCCCTGCACAAGCTGCCTGCTGCAGACTGGGCTGCAGCTCCACCTCTGTAAACTGAGTCTGGCGCCTGGTCAGGGGAGGCCAAGGGAAACAACATGGCCTCCCTTCACAGAGCAGTCGTCCAGCCGCTAGGGGGACTCAAAGCCTGTGGGGACACTGGAGTTCCCGTCAGTCTAAGCCCCCTTGGTGGGGACCTTGGCAACCTCCTGTTACCTTGCCCAGGGATGATGGTGCTTCCCAGCCACTGCTGGTTGTGTTTCTACAGGAATCACTGGTGATGTAATACCTTTCTGGTACTGGACACAAATACTGCATAAAATATTTGTGCTTTAATTCATGGCTGAGTAGGAAGCATACAAGGCAAAACCAAAAAGACAAAAATTCCAAAACTGAGTGAAGAAGATCAATTTGGAAACAATAGCAGATATGCCCTCAACAAGTCCTTAAGACTAAGTCACTACAGAAAGGGTTCATGGGGCATTTAGAATGCAGAGCCTGCGCATCAGACAGTGCTGGACAATATCTAGAGTTAGCAAAGTGATATCAGATACTCCCTCCATGTACCCAAGTGATGTTACTAACTTCCCTTTTCAAATGAGGCATTTAGGCTCAGGGACTAAGAAACTATTTCAAATTTGGTGGCTGGTTTATAAGGGGGTCATCTTGGGCTGCATTTCGGCTGCTGACTCCTGACACCTCCCTGAACTTGAAGTACAGCCCAGGCTGTTAGCTTGGGCCTCTGCTGAACATAACTTAATGGTTCATATTTTCTAAGAGTGAATTATGGTCCCAAGAGTTTAAACAGACACTTAAGGCAAGAGCTGCATGAGTATAACTGATATGGGAGCTGGCCACTTGAGAACAAAGAAATATCATAATTAAATAGGGATAACTGCTCTAAACAACTCTACATTCCCTCTTCACCATCACTGCTTAATATGTGGAAAGGATAAAGTGTCTTTTGAACTGAAAAACAAGAACTTCAAGGGACTCAACCTTCCTTATCTGAAGTCTCCTCTTGGGATTCCTGAAAGTCCTTCTCTGGTTGACAGCTAAGAAATGGAGCTTGTCACAGCCACAATCCCTTTTGGATCCACCTTTGTTTTTATTTTTTTTCTCTTTTTTTTCCCACTTAGCACCAGTCTGTTTTCTAGGACTATGTAACAAAGCCAACCTCTGACTTCAATGAAAAACATTAAACATGATTCATGCAATTGTATTTTGTTTAGGGGTCTATAACAGAACATCTATATTGTTTTTTGAAGTTCTTAATGAAGCAGAAAGTTTTCAAGGGTCTCCCACATACTGGATTGGACCAGGATCACTGCCAGGGAAAATGCGCATGGCAACAGGAGTCTTGGAAGGCAGGGCATTCCAGAACGAGGCTTCCTGAGCTGGTCTGGCCTTCTCCTGTCCTTGGGAATAGTAAGCTCCTGGGTGGCACTGTCCCTGCCTGGCTTGCTAGGCTTTGGCTGCTCTGGCGAGCTTATGAATGATGTTTATACAGCCTCTGAACTCATCTGCTGGCTGGTTTGTCAGTTAAATTTATTCAGTCAGTTGGCATTTAACAAGCCCTTTCTGCTATGTCAGGAATTCTGGAAGATTCTGGGGACTCTGAAACAAAAGACGTGGTCTCTAGGTGAATCAATCATCTTATTTAATGAGGTGCCAAAGGCAATGGAGGGTAGAACAGAAAAACAAGAATAGCTTTACGGTTGAAGCTGACAGAGGAAAGCACAAAAACCATCCTGGAATGGTATGAGGAAGATTTATCTGAGGTGAGTTTTAACTGGGAAATTAGGGAGTCAGCTGAATAAAGATGGTGGGACGGAAGCTCGAGTTGTGTACTTGTGTGGAGTTGTGTACCTGTCTGCATGTACAAATGCAGGGGCTGCTGGTGGGCAGTTGAATTCATACGTGAATGAGAGTGATTCCCCTTTGCAGACAGGAAAAGGAATTCTGGAAATGTTTTCAAATGATGAGGATGACTAGGACATCTGATTTAATACATCTCAATTCTCAATATGAAGATTACCAACATTAAGAAACACTGGGAGACAACGTTTAGAATGTTGTGAGATTTAAGACTGGCTGAATAGTGAGGAGCTGCACTGACCTCAGTCACAGACAGCCACTAGGAAGAACAAAGGGACTCAGGGACTGCTGGAGAGAAACTTCTAGTGGAGAACAGAAAGGGAGCGAGAAAGAGGACAGACATGCAACCGCTGCTGTGCACTACCAGTGACTCACCAGTGATTCCTGTAGAAACACAACCAGCAGTGGCTGGGAAGCACCATCGTCCCTGGGCAAGGTAACAGGAGGTTGCCAAGGTCCCCACCAAGGGGGCTTAGACTGACGGGAACTCCAGTGTCCCCACAGGCTTTGAGTCCCCCTAGCGGCTGGACGACTGCTCTGTGAAGGGAGGCCATGTTGTTTCCCTTGGCCTCCCCTGACCAGGCGCCAGACTCAGTTTACAGAGGTGGAGCTGCAGCCCAGTCTGCAGCAGGCAGCTTGTGCAGGGGCAGCACAGCTCCTGGGCAGGAGGACGGACGCTGCACCCTGTGGCTGTGGGAGTTCTGGGCTCAGGCCACAGAGCTGAGTGTGATGTTGGGTGTGTCTGGGTTCCTGTGTACATACTGCTTGGAGTGCAGAAACTCTGTTCTCTTTGTGTGCTTGGGATAGAGCTCACCTAGGGTTCCAGGGACACATGGTGGAGCGAGCCAGTGCTTTGTGCAGTGTGCACGCCTGGATGAGTGCACTGCCCAGGCACCAGGAGAGGCCTCTAGCTCATAAATCAGTCAGGTTCACTTTGGCATGGACAAGGGTGGGACTACGAACCCACTATCGAACTCCAACACTTCCTCCTGCTGACTGTGGCCAGAGGTTTTATCACACCTTATTTTGACATTATTATGGACTATTTCCCAACTCACAAATGCACATAGTTGCCTGGCCACATCTGGCACATACCCTTGTTACTCTTGTGTGGACCTCAGGCACTCCATCAAGCCCCAGAGGCACATTTCCAAGATGAAAGCCTTCCATCAAGACAAAAACAAAAACAAACCAAAAAACCTACCTTAGGGAAAACGGTAACAGGTGATCCCTCAGCTATGCAAGAATCAATGTAAAAGTAGAAGAAACACAAGCAAAGGCAATATGACTCCCCAAAGTAATATAATTATATTAATATTGGACTATACAAATTCAATGTGATTCCAATTTAAACAATAAGGACATTCTTACTGTATCTAGAAAAAAATAGTCCTAAAATTTATATGGAAACAAAGAAGACCCTAAACAGTCAAAGCAATCTTAAAACTATAAAAATAGAGCAGGAGGCAACACAATACCAGATTTTAAGACACACCCAAGGCTATTAGAATTGATTTCTGTGCTACTGGTACAGAAACAGACATGTAGCCTAATGGTACACAATAGAAATCCCAGAAATTAAACCACACATCAGCAATCAGCTAGTCATTAAAGAATGAAGTAACATCACTCCCTGGGGAAAGTACAGTCTTTTCAATAAATGGTGTTGAGAAGACAATTTCCACATGCAAAGTCTAAAACAAAGGCTCTATCTTATACTTTATAGTTTCTATAAAAATCAACTTATAATGGATCAAAAATTCAAACCTAAGACATGAGCACAACAAATTACTACAGACAAATGAGAAATGTTGTAGGATGTTGGCCTAGGCAAAGACGACTTGGATAAGATTCCAGAAACACAGGCAATAAAAGCAAAAAATACTAAATGGAGCTGTATCAAGTTAAGAAGCTTCTTTACAGCAAAGGAAACAATTGACGTAGTGAAGAGGTGACTGACAGAATGAGAGAAAATATTTGTAAATTATACATTGATTAATATCCAGAATACATAAGGAACTCATGAAACTGAAAAACAACAAAACAAATCGTCCTGTTAAAAATGGCAAATGATACGAACAGGCATTTTTCAAAGGATGAATTACAAACACCTAGCAGACACATCAAAAAGGTTCAGCATCACTAGACACACCAGGAAAATAGAAACACAAACCACAGTTAGCTGTGACTTCACTTTAGTTAGAAAGGCTGGCGTCCAAACATCCAAAAATCACAAATACTGCAAAGAGCATGGAAAAGAGGGTACTGTGACACACTGCTGCTGGAAATGTAAACTGAAACAAACGGTATGGAAGATGACCAGGCTGTGCCTATATTCCTGGGAATCCATCCAAAGGAAAGGAAGGCAGAAAATGAGTTCCCTCCACTTCCGTGTTTATAACATCTCAACACACATGAGCAAAGATATGGAGCCAATCTAGATGTCCATCAATGATGACTGGACAAAGCAAATATAGTGTTTATATATAGCAGAATATTACTTAGCCATAAGAAGAAAATCTTAACATTTGCAACAAAGTAGATACAAGCGCCACTCAGCATGCTCAATGAAATAACTCAGACCCAAAAGAGAAAAATATGTTTTCCCCTTATTTGTGGTAGTTAATGTAAAAAGAAAGGAGAAAAATTCTATGGGCATCAATCTTTTGGGTACACAGCTATAAATATGGTTTGACTGAATCACATTATGTAAATGACAACATACTCTTATTTCCCATGGTAAAAAAAATGGGCAGAGGGAATAGTGAGGACTCTAGGGGTACAAATAAGACTTGTTCTTAATTTGGGTGACAGTTATAAGTGAGATCACATTAAAACAACACTCATCTATGTGTGCAAATAAATGCATTTCTTGGTATGTATACTGTATTTTAAGAAAATGTTTAATAAAAGTACCGTTGAGGCAGGTGCTTGATCTAGAACGAAGATGCCCCTTGGCGCGCTGGCACTCCTTTCCACAGTGTTTGGGTTTGAGTTCCTTTTTCCTCACCCGCACTGTGGGACACAGCAGGCGAGTGTTCATGAATTTGGCCCTCTGCCACACACACTGAAAACATGGATAGAGCTCCAGGCTGCTGGCTTTGGCAGGCATTTGGGCAGCGAGGTAGTAGACAGGAGATCTCTTTTGCTTTTCTCTTTCAAATTCAATAAATTTTAAAACAAGCTGTTGTCAAAGCTTTTTTTTTAAAGATTTATTTATTTTTATTGCAAAGTCTGATATACAGAGAGGAGGAGAGACAGAGAGGAAGATCTTCCATCTGATGATTCACTCCCCAAGTGACCACAACGGCTGGAACTGCACTGATCCAAAGCCAGGAGCCAGGAACTTCTTCCAGGTTGCCTATGCAGATGCAGGATTCCAAGGCTTTGGGCCGTCCTCAATTGCTTACCCAGACCACAAGCAGGGAGCTGGATGGGAAGTGGAGCTGGCAGGACTAGAACCGGTGCCCATATGGGATCCCGGGGCATTCAAGGTGAGGACTTTAGCCTCTAGGACACCCTGCTGGACCCTGTCAAATCTTTTAAACATGGTCAGGTTTTAAGTATTAATAGAGATTCACCCACTACTAAAAAAATGTGTTTGAGAGAAAACGTGAAAATTAAGTAAATCCTGGGGATGGGGATCCATGTGGTTGTTTAGCATGCGTATCCTTTGCCTGCAGTGCTGGCATGTCATATGGGTGCCAGTTTGAATCCCAGCTGCTCCCCTTGTGATTCAGCTCCCTGCCTATGACTTGGGAAGGCAGCAGAGGATAGCTCGAGTTCTTGGGATCCTGCACACATATGGGAGAGCCAGAAGAGGCTCCTGACTTTAGATTCGCTCAGCTCCAGCCATTGTGGCCATTTGGATGAGTGAACCAGCAGATAGAAGATCTCTAGCTAGTTCTCGTTTTCTCTCCCTCAATCTGTCTCTCAAATAAGAATCTTATAAAAGACAAGTAAATTCCCAATCTAAATAACGTGAAAAGGTTCACAAATCATCCATATGGAACTTTTTGTGATAATTAATAGTTACGGTTTTGACCATACGCTACAGTGCCCAGTTACACAGCACTACAGAAAGTAAATTATCGTATTTGATTTTCTCTCAGTGTATCTTCTGCTAGGATGGAGTCAGAGAACATGTTGCTCTTACTTCGTTGTGAAGCTGAACTCATGTGCAATGGAAAATTCCCTGCCATAAAGATCTTAAATTAAGAATACATTCTATGTCAGTCCCTTGATGTGAGGATGGCCAAGGGATATCCAGCTTAAAAAATGGGAGAAGAATGTCTTAACTTTACTTAGGAACTAAATCTCCAAGGCCATAATTTAGAAGTGACCATCAAAGCATGTCTTATGTTTTAAAAATATGAACTGAAAAGTCGAAGTGTTACCCTTTGAAAGCAGTAAGATAAAGAGGAAAGAAACAGGCTATCCAGACATAAAAGAATAACAGTGAGTGGCCAGCTCCTACTATGATCATGGACCAGCAAATTCTCGTCCAGGAGAGAACACACAAATGTAATAACCCATCCCATACCCAAATATATTCACAATTTCCATAGAGAGTTAAAGTTCCACCAGGCTTGCATCAATCTGATGGCAGTATTTGCTTATTTAAAAGTTTACTTTCATTCATTTGAGAGACATTTGCCTCTGCTACTTTGTGTTCCAAAGGTCTGCATCAAGGAAGGCTAGACTAGGACAAAGCCAGGAGCCAGGACCTCCATCTGGGATCGGGTCTCCCACAAGAGTGGCAGGAATTCAAGTGCTGGAGTCATCATCTCTTTCCTCCCAGGAGCAGGAAACTGGATCCCAGCTGACAGGGAATACAGGTAGCCCAAGTGGGATTTTAACTCACTGTGCCACAATAGCATCCTAACACGGTCATATTTATAATCAGGTATTTATATTGTATTATTACTTTCGTTTGATTTAGGCTCCAGTTAAATCAGCAGACAGGAAGCAGCTTTATTCAATGCTTTCTACCTAAGGTTGTCAGGTGACAGTTGTTTATGACTAAAATACAAGGATGCATCAATTTTATGAATTTTTAAAGAACTAAACCTTAGAAGTTTCAGTGCTAAAATAGCTTCAGAAAAAAATAAAGCAAAACCAGGGCCCGGCGGCATGGCCTAGCAGCTAAAGTACTCACCTTGAACGCGCCAGGATCCCATATGGGCGCCAGTTCTATTCCGGCAGCTCCACTTCCCATCCGGCTCCCTGCTTGTGGCCTGGGTAAGCAGTCGAGGACGGCCCAATGCTTTGGGATCCTGCACCCGTGTGGGAGACTTGGAGGAGGTTCCTGGCTCCTGGCTCCAGATTGGCACAGCACCGGTCGTTGCGCTCACTTGGGGAGTGACTCATCGGATGGAAGATCTTCCTCTCTGTCTCTCCTCCTCTCTGTGTATCTGACTTTCCAATAAAAATAAATAAATCTTTTTTTAAAAAGTAAAGCTAAACCAAAAAAACCATGTGCTTCCTTCTTACAGCTTTCCTGTTCGGCTTTCCTGTTGAGTTCCCCTGCATCCTACTTTCCACCTGGGCAAGGCACCAGGAACCTTCATCATTCCTCTGTAGGAAGTCTGCAGGCTGGTTTCATCCTTAATTGGTACTGAAGAAAATGGAAGTGTTTCTGCATGATTTTCAGATTAACCACTCAAGTGAGGAAACTAGACTATAATACACACCAAAAATATGCGCTGCTGATGAAGAATGAGAAAGAAGTCATGATGCAGTTAATTTTGCTTTCTAAAATAAAAATGTTAAAAGGCCTCTTAAGTACACCTGCTGTTATCTGCAACCCATGACCAGTCCTCTGCTATAAACTTGTGTGAGGCAATGTGACTTAACCTTGTTCAAGAAATGGGTAAGTTGGGTTCATTCATTATTAGTTGCAGCTTACATTATTTCACATGGTTTTGAGAGCTTAATTCAGTTCTTGTGCCTCCAGGGCCTCTCGGGAGGTTGGATGCAGGCTGTCAGTCATCTCACAGAATAACTACTGAAGGAGATTCTTCCAAGCTCTTTTGTGTGGCTTTCTGCAAAAGTTCCTCAGCACACAACTTTTTCCAGTGACTGCCCCAATGTTCTTATCACATAACAGGTGGGTTTCCACAGAGAAAGTAATCTCAGAGCCACAGATAAAAAAGATAGCATACCCAAGATAGGAGCATTATCTTTTCACATCCTAAGAGCAAATGCATTATTCCATCACTCCTACTAAGTTCATTTACTGCAAGAGAATCGTTCAGTCTAGACCACACATAAGGGGAGAAGATTGAACATCTCTTAAGAAGAACGGTATCAAAGAGTTGTGGGCATTCCATGAGAACTGTGATAACTCACACATATTACAGTGTCTGACATAAAGAAAAATCTGGGCTTGCAAAGTACGGATCAGAATTCAAAGATGTTTTAAAAGGACTTTTACTTTGAATTCTGACCTCTTCAGATTTAAACTGAGGGGTTTGGTAGAGAAATTAATCTTCATTAGATCAAGAAATAATTTTCATAGAATCCTATGGAAGTCACTTCTATTTTTGTCAGGAACAATAGACTTGCCATGTATCTTTTTGATCTTCATGGGAATCCTTTAGAATTATGGATCTCTACTGTGGACAATCCCAGCAAGAAGACTGAGGTTAACATTAAAAGGGAGAAAGAATCCCTAGATAATCATGACGGTACATACGCTATTCAACAGAACTCTTCCCTAGCTCTGCAACACCCTGAATGGCACACAGCCTTGCTTAGGAACAAAAGTCTACTATAAATATACCATTTACCATTTATAATTTATTAAAGAGCAATAATAACAGTTCACATTTGTTGAGAGCCTTCTCTGTAATAAGCATCATTCCATTTGTTTTACACATACCCACTCAATACTCTTCACACTAACTGTATTACTCACAATCTTATTACCCCCATCTCATACATGGAGGAACTAAGACACAAAAAGCATAAGCACTTTGCCCATGGTCAAAGGTGGAACATGAACTCAGTCACTCTGGTTCCAAGTTATATGCCATTACCCATGGTAGCACACAATCTTCTATAAGCACCCTGAAATCTTTTGGTTCTGGAAATCAGCTATATCACTATTCCATATACACCCAGAATAAGCCATTTCCCCACCAGTGAGCAATAAAGAGGTGTCAACTCAGTAGGTACTTCATAAGAAGAGGATGATCAGGGCAGATACGCTCTTCACTTACACCAACTGGGAGAAGTAACACTGCCCCCAAAGTGAGAGTTTACACAGAGTAGACCACAGTGGATTCTGATCTTGTCTTTCTTAGAGAATCTGAGTTATAGTTTCATTTGGAGTTGCTGGTATCCCATTACTCTTTTATGTCTGTGGTTTCTGGTAATGAAAATAGAAGAGGACATTGCATACACAGTTCATTAACTGAGATGACAACAAATGTTGAAATCAGCTGGTTGAACTGACCATGACCCTTCTTGAGTATGTTCAGCCATGAACTGAAAAGCACTACAAAAAGACATAACCTATTCAAAACTCAATGTACTGAATATTTGTTAAACATTCATCTATTAGGAATGTTTAGAAGCTGAGAAAACCAGAACAACCTGTGAAGTTACTTTAACTCAGCTCTTCCTTGCAAGAATCGTCATTTACGTTCGTACAACTGGATTTTATATAGCTGGAAAAGAAACCAATCATTCTGATATGGGGTTAAGTTTTAATCTTGTACAAGAGGGCTCCCCAATACTCATGCAAACAGAAGATAGTGTAAATTTTTCATGAACCTTTAAGTTTATTTTTTATTATTATTGGAAAGACTGCTTTACAAAGAGGAGACAAAAATCTTCAATCAGTTGTTTCATTCCCCAAATGGCCGCAAGGGCTGGAGCTGAGCCGATCTGAAGCCAGGAGCCTGAAGCTTCTTCCAAAGTGGGTCCCAAAGCTTTGGGTCATTCTTCACTGTTTTTTCAGGTTACAGTTGGAGAACGTGATAGAAGGTGGAGCAGCTGGGACACAAATTAGTGCCCATGTGGGATGATGGCCTTTGAAAGTGGACGGTTATCCATTTGAGCCATTGTGCTGTCCCCTTTCATGGAAGTTTTGAAAGTCTTCTCATTCTGCTTTCTTATCTGTGCCATTTTAATCTTGCATCTCCTACTTTCCATTCCTTCTTTCAGGAAGTATTTCTACATCACCAACAAAGAGTATTTGTAAGGCTAGCTAAATACCCTCAAATAATGTAGCCTCCATTGGCTTCAGCAATAGACATCAAGGAACATCCTTGCTGCCCAATGACAGCATTCCCCAGGCTCTTCTTTCCAGGCTACGGTAATCTACAAGGCCACTGTAACCTCTGTTGTTAACTTGAACCTGTGGTGATTTCCTGAATTTCTGCTTTAACTGCATCTGACTTCTTGCCTTATCAACAGGCAAAGGACATTTGATTATTCCAACTCTTGGTATTCTTTAGATACACAATTCCTGACCTCTTTGAGCTTCTGCCAGAAGGGAACATATCTGTTATCTACTTCCTTCTGAACGTAGTACAGCAGATGGTGCTAAACCATTCTGGGTTCCTTTCAGGAGGTAGGGTGGGTAGGATTAAACTTGCTTTTCTAAAATGTCTTTTTCCTTCCATTCTCTTGTTTGCAAGTGTTCTTCTACATCTTCTGCCTGTTCTAGATTTGTTGGATTACAATCAAAGGACATCTAGAAATAATTTTTGGTCAAAGGAGGTTGTTACCATAAATGGCGTGATTGGAATATAGCAGGTAGATGAGGGATCTCCTTTATTTAACGTCATCTCGACCCAAATCTAGGATTTTGATCTATGGATGTTGTGTATGGGAAAGGGCATTTATGGACTTGAAATTATGTATCTGGAAGCAAAAACATTGGGACACTCAGCTTTAGAAATCTAACTGTAATTGCTTATCTTCTGCCAAAATATCTGAATTCCCACTCTGACATTCGTGGATAATAGATATGAGAACAAGCAGGATGTTGCTGTCTCAGTCCCTTGGTACTGCTGCAACAAAGTACCTGAGACAAGGCAATTCATAAGAAATTCGTGTCTGTTGGGCTAAAATGGTGGCTCAATAGGCTATCTGCAAGCACCAGCATTCTGTAAAGGTACCAGTTTGTATCCCAGCTACTCCATTTCCAACCCAGCTCTCTGCTTATAGCCTGCAAAGGCAGTGGATGGTGACCCAAAGATTTGGGACCCTGCACTCAGTGGGAGATCCAGAAGAAGCTCCTGGCTCCTGGCTTCACCATCAGCTCAGCTCAGACCACTGCAGGCAACTGGGGAGTAAACCAGTGGATGAAAGATCTTTCTCTGTCTTTCCTTTTGAGAATAGACGGGAGGTCCAAAGATACCAGGGTGCTCATTTTAACCACCTAAAAAAAAAGATTTTAGTTGAAAGTTACAAAGAGAGGGAAGTGGTCTTCCATCTGAAGGTTCACTTCCCAAAGGGCTATAATCACCGAGATTAGATCACACAAAAGCTAGAGTGGGTCTCCCATGTGGGTGGCAGGGC
The DNA here is from genome assembly GCF_030435755.1 of Ochotona princeps. Lineage (NCBI taxonomy): Eukaryota > Metazoa > Chordata > Mammalia > Lagomorpha > Ochotonidae > Ochotona > Ochotona princeps. Next base: position 19,115,522 of record NC_080834.1, on the reverse strand, counting down.
TTGAACACTTGGGCCATCTCCAGCTGCTTTTCCCAGGCCATTAGCAGGGAACCAGATCCAAAGTAGAACAGCCGAAACATGACTTGGCACCCATATGATATGGGATGCCGGCACACTAGACAAAGGCCTTACTTGCTATGACACAATGAGGCACCTTGAGCAATTTTATAAGATCTCTAATTTCATTCTCAATGAACTCTGAGGAGTTCTACTCCTTAGACTAACTTATTAGTGATTAGGCTTCATCATGAGATTTGAGGGGAACTTTAAGACTGGGACAGATGCTCACTAACATATGATAGAAGCTCTTATGAAACAAAGGAAGAGTCTGTCCTGTTTGTTCCAAGCAGGAGTCTACTCCTGTAGTACTGGAAGTTAGGACCTCAAGAAAGTGTCCCCAGGTTACATGGGACATTGCAAGTTCCATCTTTCCCCTGTATTTACCTAGAATCTCAGGGAAGCCAAGGGGTAGTACCTGTCCTGATACAAAGGAAAAAATCAATGGGAAACAGGGGTATATACTCAGCAAGATAGTAGAGGGGAACATGTTTCCCATAAGATGGTAAATAGGAAAATGGGCTGCCGGGGTAGTGATAAAAATGGCAATATATTAAGATGGTCTTTTGAAAGGTTGTTCATGAGAATATCATATATTTTTAGATGTTCATATAGTTTTTATTAAAAATGTAGAAGTTCTTTCTCTTATTTATTTGAATTTTATGATATTCTCATAGCATAGCAAATCCAGGCTTATTTAACACTGACTCTGGGTTAGCATCGTGAATGGAAATAACATATGCTTTGAAGGAAGATGGGCAGGTTTTCAGATTTTAGCTCTCTATACTATTTATATGAATGGCAGGTCAATAGCTCTTGTTCACAAATTGGCTTTGTTTTTTGTTTTGTTTTGTTTTCCTATAACTTCTTCAGAGGGTGCTTGAGAGAGTAAATGAACCAAGCTCTGTAAAAGTTGGAGGCAACAAGCCCTCAGTAAAGGTGATTTCTTTATGTGTGAGATTTCAATTCCACATCTGCACTTTCATACCTGACCTGCTGCCTCTGATAGCAAACTTTAGGTGAGAAACAATATGCAGAATGACTACGATAAATGTACAAAGGCATTCGAGTGTAGTGTACAACCCCAGGTCTATTAACTGTGACAAATGACACTTCTATTAGTACAGATGACCTTCCTGAATTCACACTGACCACAGTTCATCTAGATTACTACTGTTACACTGTGATGCATGTTAAGGAGTACTATCTCACTAATTAAAATTTCATAGGGCATGTGCAGTGGCATTCTATCAGCATCATGATAAGCTCTGATTGATGACCGCCTCAGGCCTAGGATACTGTCTTCCTCACATTCGGCCATCTGGGACAGCCTTTTCATCTTGGGTGTCATGTATTCTGTTTACTCATGTGGGGGCCCAGTGATAGCAAAAAGCCTGATAATAAGATTCTGCCTTGCAGCATGGTTAAGATTCTCAGCAGTAGCTGACACTGGCCCAGCTTCTCTTTGAGCGGATTTCAATTCTGATTCTCCTTTCTTTTCCTTTTCTCCTTTCTCTGCTCAATGTCTTTTTTCCAATCTACTTTGTAGAGGCTCCCTCTACCACTTGTTTCCCAAGATTCTTCCTTGGTCCCCTTTCCTGTACCCTACTACTTAGGATAGTCTCACTCAATGTCACATCATAAGTCAACTTTACCTGTACATGCCCTATGCCTGCCAAGCCTACATATTCAGGCTTAGTGTGCAACCAATCCTGTAGGAGTCTCAGACTCAACATGTAAAAAAATGTTTTGCTTTAAGCTTCTTTATTCATGCAGCCTGCATCAGAGAATGACATTGACATTAATCTGAATCCAGAGATGTGGAAATCAGCATTTACACCTCTCTATGTGTGTAGCTATTCACCTAATAACACTTGATATTTCTATCAATCTAAAATCTTAAAACCCCTCTTCTTCCAGGGTTACGTGTGTTCGACTCGTGGTGTCACTACTTTCCAGCTGTGTAGCTGAGCCAGAACATCTCCCTTTCCAAGCATCTGCAACATGGCTGTGAATCTGATTGGCAGTTAATGTTGAGTACCTGTGTCCTGGAGAGCCCTCCCTAAGGTTATGTTTTATTCAGTTTTTTGTTTCTATCAGTCAAATGTGTGCTTTGTGAGCCTGAACCTAAGATTCCCCTAGAGAATTTGCTGAACTCTAGGGTTACGCCCAGAAAACGCGCATTTCCCATATCTTCCCAGGTGGAGCTGATGGCAGCTCTTACAACTTGACAGCAGTCAGTATTACTCTTTACCCTCACCCAGTCCCTCTCTACCATGCTGCTAAAGTCATCTTCCTAAAACATTATCCAATCTTTATATGAAAATTGCTTTACTTTCTAGTCACTGCTAAGCACTTACTGCATAGTTCAACAGAGTTCTAAGTACTTAATATGAAATCAACTTCTGTCAAGCTGAGAACAGCTCTGTTGAGGCAATAACTGCATCTCTGTTTTACAAATGAGGACACTAAAGCACAGGAGCTGAAATAGCTTGTTCATGGTTACAAAGGTAAGTTTTAGGACCAGAGCAGAGACCGGATTCTGACCTTCAGCTCGGGCGCTCAGGAGCTCAGCCACCGTGCTTTTCCTTTCTGTCCTGTCATTTCCCAGGTGTAGCATGGCCTATGCAGCTTTTGAACATCCTTTCTCATCACTTACCACCTTGGGCCCTGAGTTCCAGCCATTAAAAATGGATTCGGCAAATACATTTACCCCCTGCATGAAGCATTACACTTCCTTGCCAGCACTGATTTCTCCTTTATAAGGCTAGGCTCACATGCTATCCCCCCTTTTAAGAAGGTTTCCCCAACTCTTTCCCACAAACTGTGAATTAAGAGCCTTCCTTTTGTGAAAGGTTGCTTGGTTGTGTCTTGGAAGTACACCATGCATTTCAAGCTCCCTGTCCAACCCTTCACTAAGCAGTAGGCACCTTCTGCAGGGAAGCAGGGACTCTGTTCTTTGCATCTGGGAGGCAGTCAGCAGCATCCACTAATGTGTGAAAATAAACTATATGCAATGGCACTTTCAGGTCCCGGGTAGTCTTCATCTTCCACCTCCTCTTTTGGTACCTTCTCTGGACTCTCTCAGAGATGTGTATAGACCAGTCTGAATTATATTTCTTTAAAAGAGGCCTTACCTATCTTTGTTATTGAGCATTTCCCTGAAAATGTGAAATATAACAAAGTCCACAAACCCATCACCCAATTTAATAAATGTTGCCATTTTGCTTCATTTGTTTTAGATCTGTAAAATATTGTCACAGAGGAACATATGATACTACTAATTTCCAGGTGAATTCAGAATTTAATCTAAATTTTTTTTTTAATTTTATTTGGGATTTTCCCCTCCAAACTCTCACTCCTGACAGGTTTTCCCCACACTGCTACACTAGTATAGTTCTTCATAAGAAGTCATAATTCCAAGTCTCTTATTTAAGTGTACCCCGACACTGCTGGCACAAACAGTGTCAGACAGTCTGGCATCCGATTGTCTACACATTTCCAACAGTTTCATCTTTCATCTGGAAGCAGGAATGCATGTTGCATTGTACCCCCACATCTGGATATGGTAGATCTCAGTACTCCATCACTATACATTTCCATAAACGAGAAGCCATGAAAGAGGGTCAACAACTGGTATGAATTAGAACAACAACAACAAATTACAGTTCTATGAAATAAAACATGCCACTAAGTAACCAACACATGGGTGACAAGAAGGAAACACAAGCCAGAGATGATTTCAACAAGAGAAAAAAAAGTATTTGGATAAATGAGCTTGAAACAAAAACCATCAAAACACATGGGATACAGCCAAAACAAAACAAAAAACAAACAAAACAAAAAACCAGTATGGATCGGGTTACTGAAGTTACACTTTCCATGACGATTTTGCTTATATTAGAGAGAACATATGGTATTTGTGATTGACTCACTTCACTGAGCAAAATGGTCTCTACTTGGGACCATTAGGTAACCTATTTTCTTAGTCCATTTGTCCAACAAAACACTGCAACCTGGGTAATTTATGAAGAAGAAATCAGTATTTTCTCACAGCACTGCTGGTTAGGACAATGAAGATCCAGGCACTAATGTGTAGTAAGGACCTTCTTGCTGCATTCTCACATTCTAGAAGGCAGAAAAGGCATGCTGATCATGAAATCTCTCTCATAAGGGCTTTACTTCAAGAGAGGAGTTCCCACAGCCAAATCACACCTTAAAAACTCCCACCTGTTAATAGTATGACACTGACAACACCAGAATTTTGGGAGGCACATATTTAAATCATAGCACCTGCACATGGGGGCGATTCTAAAGTGGCTAAACACTGCCTTAGGAAACCTGCCACTCCATAAAAGAAGGAGAATATTGGCAAAAATAGCAAACATAGCTCTTTTAGAATTACGGAGATTGACTTAAGCTTTCAATAATCCAAGGAGTCTTATTCAAGGAAAACAAAGGTCTTGGTGAGAAGAGTGCACTTTGTTGTGTTTTAATCCACTTTATTCTACTTCTTTCCAGCCTTTTTCCAGCCTACGATCACAGCTTAAGGGGCACTAGAAAGGGCAGAGGTGGTCTGGAACTCTTTCAAAAAGGCTCCATTCCCTGAAAATTGTCACCATCTGATCAGTCTGCTAGCTCCCAGCAGAAGTCCAATTTGCAGGGCTTCTGACTGAAGCGGATTCAAAAGATATCTCAGTGGAAATCTGCATCCTCAGTGCACTGGTTAAAGCCTTCAGTGGCAATTGTTTCACACTGAAGCTATGTGGACCAAAAGATTTAGATACTTTTTTAAAATGAGATGTCCACAGTAGGCTTTGGAAAACTCCAGTATAGTTCTACAGATCTACAGAGCCAAATGGATGCGCAGGGCTGTGTGCATGCTCAGGTAAAAACAGAAAAGATCATAATTTATTACCCTCTAGTAGACCTTGTGGCCCTACACAGGAAGAAATTTAAAAAAAAATTATGAGACACACAGGAAAGTATGACCTACCCATAGGAAGAAAAAAATAAGTAACACCATTCCTAAGGAAGCTCAGATGTCAGACTTGCTAGAAGATGACCTTGTATCCACTCTTACAAATACGTTTAAAGTAGTGAAGAGAGGCAGGTATGGTTGTGTTGTATGTTAAGTTGCCACCAGGATGTTGGCATCCCAACCTGGAGTGCCTGCTCATCCACCTCTGATCCAGCTTCTGTTACTGAGCCTTCAGGCAGGCAGCGGTGAGAACTCAAGCACTTGATTCCTGCCACCCACAGAGGGGCCTGGAGAGAGTCCTAGGCTACGTGAGCACTTGGAAGGAAGACCGATAGCATGCTCTTGCTGCCTTCCAAATAGCTATTTTTAAAAAGAGCCAAAAACAAACAAACAAAAACAACTTGTCCAAAGATTTAAAGGAGAAGTTTGAGAAGGGTATCTCACTAAATTTATAGTAGTAATAAAAATATAGAAATGATGTTTAAAAATGACCAAATAAGAATCTGTTGTTTCCTTGCACAGCAAATGAAAGGTATAAGGAGACACAAGACACAATGGGCAAATGTGAAGATAGATCGGCTGAGATGATCAAGTCTAAGGAACAGATATGAAAACAAAGAGAAAAATGTTTTCTTTTAGGGGTGATGAAAATAACTCAAAACTAAACTGTGCCGATACCCTATTAACTCCATGAAAATACCACAAACTGTACACTTTAAAGTCATAAATCATAGTAAGCCATATATTAACAGCATTGTTTCATATACAGAATTTAATGTTAAATACATATTATGAAAAAGATCTGCCTGAATTTCAATTTTTTTGTATCAAAATAGGCTTAGTTTTAATTCCATGAACTTTATTTCGAAACCTCTTCATAAAGTTTCTAGAAAAATGGAATTAGAACATGGGCTTATTTTGGTATAAAATTTTATTGACAATGTGTGTTTTTCATAAAACACACTCTCATATCTAATACCTATTTATGTTTATATTTACAGCTTTCAGCCAATGGCAGACCACATAGGGCAACAGTCTCATGGATCCCATCACCTAGTAACAGCGTAGCCATCTTAGTTTGTCTAAGGTACATGCTCTAAGTACAATGGCAAAAACACTTAAAGGTGCAATTCCCATGCTGTGCCCCTGTCATTACACTAGATATGACTACATACACATGTATGTATATTTTAGATTACTTGGGCATCTACTGAGACCCTAAAGAATTCCTACCGAAATTGTTCCTTTGGAAAACCATGTCTGGGAAGTTAGAAGTAAGTGTTCCAGGTGACAGCCTGTGAGTCTCCTTTCCTCGTCTCATCCTTCTTGCAATTGTTCACATTTGCCATGTGGACGGCTCCCCTGAATGTTGTGTAAAGGCTGCCTCTAACTCCACTCACTTCCTTCTGCAGCCTCAAAACCACCTTTAGCCAGTCCAAATCAATGAAGGAGAGGGTAGAGGACTGCAAACCAGGAGTAGGGGTTCCAGAATTAAAGCTTAGGTGGCAAAGTGTTCATCATGAAATGAAAGAAAAATGCCTACCGTAAGAGGACCTTGATGGGAAATCTCACATAGCAGAAGCCAGAAAGCTAATTCCCAACAATGCAACAACTTTGTGGGCAGACTGTCCTTGGGATGTTCACCCACCAAGGCATCAAAGCACAGCAATAGGATCAGTTCTTAAGCCAAATGCCAAAAATCAAGCTTGCTCCTGTATCTGTTTATGTACCTAAAAGATATATTTCACAGGTTTTTCCAAATGCCATCTCTAAGCCAGTAGGTCTAAGACTTAGCAAAGCAGAACAGATGTTGAGTTTGCTTAGGTCTTTGCCTTCCTTTGCTTAACTATAATCCAGGGATTTTGACAGGATCGTAATTTCACTCACAAATCTTAACAAGGTAAAGAAATTCCAATTGATAACTATAACTTTTTTTCATCATATTCACTTAATTTTGTCTCTGACTGAAATGGCCTAGGAGTACTACAATGTTCTAGAGAAACCAACTGTCATAAAAGCAAATTATTAGCATCCTACTCAACAGGACCTTTTCTAGACATGAGCCAGGGCACAAGCGTAAACTCCTCTAATTATACAACTCCGGAAGTATCAGCCGCAGAAATAGCTCCTGACAATGGAGACAAATGGTGGTTTTATACTCCTGCCACTTCCAGTGCTTCAGGATAGTATTTCTGAAGCCATATTCAACTATTAGGACAAACAAATATGACTCTTGGAAAATAAAAACATAAAGGAAATCATCAAGGTCTGGCTCAAACTTCCAAGAAAACACAGATCTGAAAACCAAATCGGCTCCACCTACCTGCTTCCCCTAGGAATGGTGATTCACAAGCTAGTTTATCAGCCCTTAACCATTGCTGAATGGCCACTGAATGATTTAAATAGATAATCAACCTCCACTGAAACCTAAGATTTTATTTATAAAAGGAGGCTGATGAGTGCATATGAGAAAAGGGAGAGTGGTGTGCACCACAGGAAAGGGGGAGATTCCAGCATAATTACCTTCTCCCTCCTACCTCTTCCGTTGTTGTCCAAGAGTAATTACCACGCAGTAATTTAAATAGTGGGGTCTTCAAAGAAAAGTATTGCATTTTCTTTATCTCCGTAGGCAGGTGACAAATCAGAGTTGCTACTCATAAATGGGAAGGAAGGAAGGAAAGGAGGGAGAGACAGAAGAGGGGAGGATTGGAGAGAGGGAGCAAGCAGGCAAGCGAGAGCCCAAGCTTGTCCTTGCTACTGTCTCCAGCACCTGCTGGGCTCTTCCTGGGGACAAGGGAGGACTGTTTAGGGTGCAGGTTTAAACTGCAGCAAACTTCCTTTTCATGACCAAAAAGGACAGTAGCTGTAGCCTGGACCCTGAAACTGATGACCCTATGGAGATGTGAGAAAGGGAAGGAAGGAGGGGCTCAGACAGGTTTCTAGCTAGGGCTTTTTTTTCCCCCAGCACTGGGATATAATAATCGGTATTCATTTTTGATTGCTACATAACAACTTTCTGCAAATTTAGCAGCTTCAAACAACACATAAGTTTCTTGTCATAGGCTCTGCCTGGGTCCCAGGAGTGTCAGAATTGCCCTGCTGGATCCTCTCCTCTGTCTAAGGGTGAATTATCAGAGAGCTGTGCTTGCTTGTGGAGTATGAATTCCCCTTCCAAGGTGTTCAGTCCTTTGAAGTTGCAGGTCCCTGTTTTTGCTGCGTTTGGAAAGCGTTCCTCTCAGCTACCAGAAGCCACCCTTTGTTCCCAGGCACAAGGTCTTACAATGTGGCAGCTCCAAAGCTTGCAGGAATAGCAGTGTTTTATAGAACACTGTCCAAATGACTACCTCATCACCTTGTTCAGTCATCAGCCTTGCATGACCCTAGCTGTGGCCACCAGGAACAGATTCGGATCACGTGTCCGGGGGCTGTCCTGAGTTCTGACTACCACAGAAGGTTTTGGTTCATGCCAAGCAAGGGCTGACTCACTCATCTCTTCAAAAGAAAAGTCTTTCTAATAAATATTTTTTAAATGGGATAGCTCTTGGGCCCAACGTGGTAGCCGAGAGGATTAAGTCTTCGCCTTGCAAGTGCTGGGATCCCATATGGCTGCTGGTTCTAATCCCGATGGTCCCACTTCCCAACCAGTTCCCTGCTTGTGGCCTGGGAAAACAATGGAGGCTGACCCAAAAGCCTTGGGACCCTGCACCTGCATGGGAGACCAGGAAGAGGCTCTGGCCTCCTAGCTTTGGATCAGAGCAGCTCCAACCATTGCAACTGTTTGGGGAGAGAATCAACAGATGGAAGATCTTCCTCTCTGTCTCTTTTCCTCTATGTATATCTGATTTTCCAATAAAAATAAAAATAAATCTTAAAAAAATGGTATAGTTCTTGCTTTCTTATGACTTCATATCATTATTATTAATTATCATTAAAAGTCTGTACAGCAGGAATCCACAAAAATTCCCAGGAAATGAGAAACCGGAGCAATGGAACCCCAAGATGTACCTGGAGATTGTGGGGCATGAAACGCCTCTTTCCACCCCATAAAAGGAAAGTCCACTTTTTGGAGGGGAGCTATAAGAGAAACTAAGGTGTTTTTAAAAATATCTTTTCAGCTTTAAAGCTGCACAAAGGAAACCTAAATGCTGTGTGAGCGCAGGGTAGCAAGCCAGGCACCAGTCAGGACACAAGATGGCAGGACCGGGAGACCTCAGCTATGCCCTTCTCGGACTTTTTCTGTCTTTCCCAACCTACAGATGGTGTTGATCATTGTCTTGCTTTTGATTAGTTTGATCATATCCAGATAGCTCCCTAGGTAATATATTATTTGATTTTGTCATCTGCAAAATATTTACTTTTTATTTCTATTTAAAAGGTGGAGTGACAGAGCTTTCATCCACTGTTCACTTCCCAAATAGCCACAACAGCCTGAGCTGAATTGATATGAAGCCAGGAGCTTCTTCTGACTCTCCCACGTGGGTGCAAGGACCAGGGACTGCTCTCCAAGACCATAAGCAGGCAGCTGGACTGGCAGTGGAGTTGCTGGTACTTGAACTGGCATCCATACGGCATGCTGGCCATATGGGCAGAAGATTAGCCTACGACATCACAGTACCAAATTTTTTAAGTTTTTGGTACAAATTCTTCAACCTACTTTTTCCTAGAGATATATCCATGTTGGTACATGGATATACAAATAATTCATTTTCACTGATGCCTAAGAGTCCATTCCTGTTTTTTTTCATACACTATATCTATTTAATTTTATTTAAAATGCAGAGGGGAAAGGGAAAGCAATCTTCACATTCCCCAAATGCTTGAAAGAGCTTGGTCCGAGCCAGGGCAGAGCCAGGGACTGCTGGATCTCCCAAAGCTGTGGCAAGGACCCTAGATTTTGAGTCATTGCCTGTTTCCTCCCATGGTCTACATCAGCAGGAAGCCAGATCGGAAGCATGAACAGGACTGGATACCAGACCTTTGATACGGGATGTGAATGGTCCCAGTGGAGGTTTAACCCACTGTGCCACAGTGTCCACCCTCCATAATTTATTCGTTTTCTTGCTGATGAATATTTTTCATCCTGCCAAATCACAAGCTCAGCCACAAAGCTCCTCTTGTTCCACACAATACTTTATAAAAGACCTTAAACTTCTGATTTCTTCATTTTTGCTAATCTGATGCAGGCAGAATGATATCTTATGGTGATTTAAATCTGCATTTCCCTGATTAGTTTATAAGGTCTAGTAGCTTTTGAACAGAAATTTCTTCCTCTTCTTTGAAGTGTGTGCTCATGTTCAAGTCAGATTCTGCAATCAGCTTTATCATAAATAGTTATTATTGTGATTACTGCTTGAGTGTCTATGTCTTTTCTCTCAATTGCTGTAGACTTAAGAGGGGAAACAGGTTATTATTTTAGAAATCCTGCTGCAGAAAGAAATAATGAACAGATTTGACTACATAAGCAGCTCATGACTTAAATATATGTTCAAATATTTTGAAGTGCCAGAATATACTAGAATATAAAATCGAGTCACAGGATGGCTTCCTTTTCTAGGAGCGCCACAATGTTTCATACTTGGCTTGACTTATGCTTTTAGAGATCAAGGCCATATGACATCATCTTGATCCCAGTGGACATACATCACTCAGCAAACACAAGCTGAAATGATGTGGCAGTGGTGTATCACAAAAACGTCCTCAGGCTTGAGAATTTGCCTTACATAGAAAATTACTGCTAAATAGTGCTTCGAGTCCATTAGAATCTAAAAACAAACTACTGACTAAATTTGGAATGAGATTTTGAGCACCATGAATAAGGGTACTTCAAAAAGTTCATGGAAAACGGAATTTGAAGATAAATTTCTTTTTGGGGGGAAAAAAACCCCTGAAATCCATACAACAAGTAGAGTTTCATCTAAAACAGATAATCATTAGACTATATTCATTAAACAATCCTGTCCTCTACCTCAGTGTTTCCCTAGGCACTTTTCATAGTGTGCTAATTCCATTGCACATAAATAGGGCTTGTTCATCAGCAGGATTCATACTTCAATAAGTTTTGGAAACAGCAGCTCATCAAAATTAAACCAGTACGTACAGAGCCTTCAATGCATTGCCAACTGGTAAATCCAAAGAGGAGCTACAAGATGCAACATACCCCAGTGCTCTGCCCCCCACAGTATCTGCAGGTGTGATGGGCACTAGGCTGGACTCCGTGCCGCTCTGCCCCCCACAGTATCTGCAGGTGTGATGGGCACTAGGCTGGACGCCGTGCCGCTCTGCCCCCCACAGTATCTGCAGGTGTGATGGGCACTAGGCTGGACGCCGTGCCGCTCTGCCCCCACAGTATCTGCAGGTGTGATGGGCACCAGGCTGGACGCCGTGCCGCTCTGCCTTGATTCTCCTGTCATCAGCAAAAGGATATGGTGCACTGATTTCTTGTTTTTTCTATTAAGTAACATTGAGAGATTCTATTATTGGATTTAAACTTTATGTCAGTTTTATCATAATTGGACATTTTTAGTAAATATTTATACTACGAGAAAAACTATTCACAATCCTGAAAGTACAAAATTCCTCTTTAAAAAGATATAGTAGGGGGCCAGTGTCATGGTACATTAGGGTTAAACCAGAACTTGTGGCATCCACCATCCAATATGAGTGCAAGTTCAAGTCCCCACTGCTCCACTGTCTTCCTGCTTCCCCAATGAGCTCGCTCTTCCTTTCACTCTATTTTCCTTTGTGTTTTATGGGTTAATGAAGAAGAATTCATAATGAATTGAGATATCATCTTCGAGGGGGATAGAGTTATGGTTCAGCAGGTGTAGCCACTGCTTTTGATACCGGCACCCATCATCTCAACCCTGGCTGCTCTGTTTCTGACTCAGCCTCCTAATAATGTGCTTCAGAAGGCAACGGATAATGGCTGCTCATCAGATCCAGATGGAGCCCCATTTACTTGCTTCAGCCTGGTCCAGACATGACTACTATGGACATCCAGGGAGTGAACCAATGGAAGCAAGGGCAGTTTACAAACTCAATGCAATCCCAATCAAACACAAACAGCATTCTTCTGGGATACAGAAAAAACAAAATGATGCTCCACTTTCAGTCCAGCTTCCTACTCATGTGTCTGGGAAAGCAGCAGAACAATTGGTCTGCATGCTTAAATCCTTGCCACCAATGTGGGAAACCTGGAAGCAGTTCTAGGCTCCTGGCTTCTGCTTGGACCAGCCCTAGCTGTTGCGGCCATTTGAGAACTGAATCATTAGGAGGAAGATTGTTTCTCCCTGCACACCTCCTTCCTTCTTCTCCCTCTCTAGCTCTGTCTTTCAAATCAATAAATATTAAAAAGATAAAGGTAAAAGATAAATTCCTTAAAACACTAATCAAATCTAATTCTGAAAGGATTAATCTTGGTCATCAACTGTAGTTTGATCTTTCACATGATATAGTATCTTAAACCAAGATTTAAAAAATGATCTGAGAGCAATCTTATTGGGATTCCATTTAGAACAATATCTATGTTACCTTTCATGTTAACAGAAAGATTAGAAAGGATATAAAAATCATTTGATACTATTGCTGTTGCATAAACAACACATTTGAAGGTTTCAATCTGAAATACTCTTATTTAAGATCAATTTATTTGTAAAATGAAAAGAGTTCTTTAAAAAATTGACTTATTACGCTCTTTTATGTGTAAATCCAAATCTGGTATTTGATCTGCTATGGAGAACTCTTTTATAAAATGCCCATCCTGGTGAACAGCTGCATAGTGAGTTCCCAGTGTGTGATCTGTGAGGCAGCTAACTCGGTCACCGACAGTCAGGATGCAAATTTCACTTAGTTTCTAATCTGCTGTCTGCAACTGACAGATGAATGAAATAAAACTGGCTATATGGCCCTCTTTCTTTTTTCCTCTATCTTTTCTTTTTCCTTTCTCTCCTTTTTTCTTTTCTTTTTTTCTTTCCTTCCTTCCTTCCTCCCTTCCTTCTTCACTTCTGGGTAAATTTCTAGGTTATTCAATGGAGTAAAACAGATTCTTCACTGCTTACGAATATTTCTGAGTGGCAAAAATTCTCTATCCATGTTATCCCCTGTTCTATCTTGGCTGCCACAATGAGACAGCAAGTGGGAGGACATTTTTCTTCTGGCATCTCCGATGGAAATCTTAGCTGCAGACAGTAACAGCTCCAAAGAGATGTAACCCATTTATTGTTGTAAACACAGCCTTGCACCTCTGCAGCATGGACAGAAGGACACATTGAAAAGAATTAAAATGAGTCCATTGCCCTCTTTCTTTGTCCACTGAAATGCTTTCAAGCTCCTAGGAAATGTGGGCTTAGCCAAATTGTAATTCTGCAGACGTACTGGGTAGTTACTTCTGGGATCAGCATTTACTTTTCGGATGTTATGCTGTGGACTTCCATTAAAGCACCAAAATATAGGCAGTTCATTGAGCTAAGCTACTGGACACTGGAAGAGCCAACCAACATAACCAGATGCATATGGATGCTGATTCCATAATCGGCCTAAGAAAAGATGTCTTTTTTTAAATGTAAAACATCAAAGCTCCATAGAATTCTGATTTACTGTGTTCTGTGACATCCTCTTCAAATTTTGTCATGGCTCTGATTTTACGGTGTCCTTTAACTTGGGATTATTTACAAGAAGATTTCATCCTTGGTCATCCTCAACTCTTTCTAAGAACTCACATGCAAAAACTAGTTACAAACCACCTCCATGCACACTTCTACTTCATAAACAATAATGTCTTTCCAGCTAGAGATAGCACTGAAAATATTTTCAACTGGCTCTTACATGATTTAGCAGGACAAGCATAACAATAACCCAAGAAAATTATTTGGTTAAGACCACATTCCAAGTATCATCTTCCAGGAAACTGGAAGAGAATAACCTCTTCCAAATGAATAACCAATCCATAAAAAGTGCTATTTTTTAAACACTCATTCATTGGCTGTTTTCTTTTTTTTTTGTCTTTTTTTTTTAATTATTTATTATTTAACTTCAGTAATTACATTGTATTATGTGACACCGTTACATAGATACTTGGGTTCTCCCCACCCCTCCCCAAACCCTCCCACCATGGTGGATTCCTCCACCTTGTTGCATAACCACAGCTCAAGTTCAGTTGAGATTTCCCCATTGCAAGCGTATACCAAACATAGAGTCCAGCATCTTATTGTCCCGTCAAGTTCAACGGCTTCTTAGGTATACCCTCTCTGGTCTGATGACAGAGCCAGCAGAGTATCATCCCAGTCAATTGAAAGCTCCAACATACCATCAGCAAAAATTTACATCATTATGGAATTAATTGACATCATTGGCTGTTTTCTTTAAAAAATGTATAAACAATGTACATATTGTCAAAATCAGGGCCTACTCTAAAATGAACTAGCAAGGTTTTTGAACATTTGCTTTTCCCCTGCGGTTCTACTATGTGACTTCTATTCTGAACTCTTCATTTCTCCCTCTCTCCTGTCAAAATCTATTTGTATTATGCCTTGCCCTTTAATAGCAATACAACGAAATATTATTTTCCTACAAAAAAGTAGGCTCTCTTCTATCTTGTGTGCCCTGTTTACAACTGTCCACTTGACCCTTGAACCTGAATGCCCTATGAGCACCTGAATGTCAATTAATCATCCCTCTCCATCTCCTTCCTCAACCTGTTCCTTCTTCAAAGCTATGTATCTTGGTGTGGGCAGCAGCATCCACACACTTCTCTGGGAGAGACTTTCTCACAATGCAGCAGGTTCATTGGGTATCTGTTTTATCTAAAAACTGTGAGTTCTTTAGGAGAATATGATGGGCCTGTCACTGAAAGTAGTACCACACAATACTGCATAAATGAATATATGTTATGCTGATGGGAATCAAACCAGTCCAGTTATCTATCTGAAGCAATAAATTTTTCCCAACTACCTAAAGTGCCCCCACATACTTTTGGGGAACAATTCCCTAACCGCTTACCCACATTGCATGCACTCACTCTTGATAAAAAAAAAAAAAAAGCCTGATTTCCTCATGGGCCCAAAGCTGTAAACCTGTATGTTACAGCCTTATTTCCCGACGAGACCTTGCCACCTAGGAAGTTGTCAACAGGTCTGTTTTCAGAAACGCTCACGTCTTATGTCTGCTTTAGGGGATACAACTAAAGACTGGGACTTCCAGACACTTCCCACTGTTCAAGGTGGGAAATATACTAATTTCACAATTAAAAAGCAAACACTGAAGTCAGGCTAGTTGAGGGAAGCTCATCATGCCTATCTGTGCCACGCTGTGATTCAGGTTCTGCGTGGGGCAGTATTTGGCTCGGAGGCTGCCGCACACACTGAGCCCACTGGCTTTAATTAGTCCAAACAACAGCTAGCTTGGTGAACTGATGCGTGCTGAAGAACTAAAGCAAACCAAGAGAACCCCTGAATCCAGTCAGATAAAAACTCTCAGAGCTGAAATGTTTATTCTGACACACAGCAGAAGGGTCCAGACCTGACTCAGCTGTGTGCCACAAAAAAGCCTTTGTCTAGAAGCGAGTAACAGGTGGTAGGTGCTGGGACTAACGCAGGGGATTTAATTAGTGGCTGCAGCTGAAACACATTAGTAATGAGCAGTTTAGAGACGCATCTGGCATCTTCTGATGGACTCAGCAGCGGCATTAACAGAATTCAGCTGCTAGAAAACACCCTGTAGGATTTCAGATCACAGTTGACAGATCGTTTGTACTACAATTATATTGTCTCCAGGCCCTGGCAATGAGGTTTCACGAACTCGCACCTTCTTGGTTCCGTCTCCTGTTGATTTCACTGAGGTGCCCTTCACTTTCCAGCTGGTAGAGACACTGAAGTGAAGGAAAAATCAGCAGATTATCTCACAGATGACAAGGGGTCTCCAGTGGAACACGATAGTGAAACTGCTAAGACTTGGGAAGCAGACACTGAAACACTGCATGGTATTTAATTAAAAATGGGAATTTGTCAAGTGAAAATGTAAATTATGATGCTTTTCATGTGTGTTTGTTGGGAAGGGGAGCGTGTTAGAAAACCCATTAACATTTTTTCCTAATCACCAACTCCTGTGCCTGCCTCTACCAACCACCCTCAGCACACATCTAAAAGGCTTAATGCCCTTGATTTATAGCTATGCCCTTAGCCTGTACAACAGCTCTCTGCCAGCTCCTGTCCATGGCAGTGGAGCTGTCTGCACTCAGCACCAGGGAAACCCAGAGACACAGATCTGGTGGGATGCAGCTGCTTGGAGGCAGCACAATGGAACCCCCCAAAGCTGTGCGTTTAGGCTTGTGCTGTTTCTGTTAGAATCTTGACCCGAGCAGCACAGTGTCCACCTGTTCCTTACAGGGGAGACTAGAAACATTAAACAAGTAACATGGCTATTTTACAGATAAATACTTCTGGTGCAGGCATCGTGGTGCCACAGGTTAAGCTGATGTTTGAGGCACCAGCATCCCACATCTCAGTGCCTGGTTCTAGCCCCAGGTTCTCCTTCCTTCTCATGTTAATGTGCACGAGAAGCAGGGGAAGACGACCCACACACCTGGTCACCTGTTACCCATGTAAGAAACCCAGATGGAGTTCTTGGTCTCTGGATTTGGCCTGGGCCAGCCCTGACTATTATGTCCATTTGGGGAGCAATCCCGCAGAAAAAGGATTCATTCATTCTTTCTCACTCCACCCCTTTCTCTCTGATGCTCTGCCTCTCAAATACACAAAATAACAGTTACTTCTGCACATGACGCACCACATTTGAATATCTGCTGTAATATGCTTATTGGAAAGCATGAATCATGGTAAGTATTGCTGTGTACAGTTAACAGGGTACAGCAAGCCAAAATGGTTTTAAAGCACTAAGAGTTGCATGAACACACACCTGCACAATAGCGGATTCTGAGATTTGCTTTTATCGCCTTCTAGTTACATAAAGAAAATCAAGCTTTTCTGTAAGAATAGAAAGGTGAGGCTATATATAGTCTTATTATTTCACTATCTTTTCTGACTCAGAGTAATTTGTCACCAGAGGCAAGGAAGGGAGGTGCAGTAACCAGTGAATCAATAGAGTCACTGCATGTCAAGAGGCTACAGAAAGGCTATTGGCTACTGAGGAGGAGTGATGAATGAAAGGAGAGATTAGCTAACACATATAGTACACTAGGATTTTAAAACATTGATTGAGATGAAGTAGAAAGTTTTAAATAATAAAATTGTGTATTTATATGTCTATATATACACTAATGCAACTGGCACTGTGTAATAGCAAATGAATCCTCTACAGCAGCAGAGCCAGCATCCCAGTGGGCACCAGTTCCTGTGGCTCCGCTTCTGATCCAGCTCCCTGCTAATGGCCTGGGAAGGCAGTGAAAGACAATCTAAGTTCTGTGGGCCCCTGCAAGGGGGAGCGCTGGAAGAAGCTCCAGGCTCTGGACCCTCCCAGCTCTAGCAATTGCAGCCATTTGGGGAGTAAACTAAAACATGGAAAATCTCTCTCTCTCATTCACACACACACTCTCTCTCCTTCTTCTAACTCTGTCTTCCAAATAAAAATAGATAAATCTTTAAAAAATGTCCCTCAGTGATGTATCTCTAAATGGTATGAGTAATCACCTTCTTTCTATAGTTTTGGATAAATTTATTTTAAATTTCCATATGTACATTCTATATAATAGCAGGTGTCCCGTTTCAAATTGAATATATTTATGAAAACACATGGTGGGACTATCCAGTACATTTTTCCTATTATTCAAGAAAAATCAAAGATCAATATGACTCACATAACACTGGTGGGTATCATCACAACATCTCAAACTCCTACCTTAATATACAATAACTCCCTCCCCAAAGCTGCTTGGACCAAAAACCTTAGCAATACTTTATTTTTTAATTAAATTTGCTTAATGTTTATTTATTGGAAAGGCAATAGATACTTTCTACCTGCTGGTTCATTGCCCAGATGCCTGCAGTAGCTGGGACTCAGCCAAGCTAAAGTCAGGAGCATCAGAGTCCATTTGGGTCTCCCTATGGGTGGCAGGGACTCAGCTTCTTAAGCCATCACCTATTGTTTTCCAGGACAGCTGTAGCAGCACTCTGGAATTGAATTGGAGACATCACTTGAACCCAAGCACTCTGACGATGGGATGTGTGCATAGGAAGCATCACGTTGATCACTGTGCCGAACAACCATGCTTACAATCATTCTTCACTCTATCTTCCTCCCTCAGTTCATTTGAAATCCCCATTGGCTTTCGCCACTCCTCACACCTCCACTGCTACCCTGGGCCCCAGACAGCATCTTCTCATCTAAGTCATAAGATAGTGTCATTCATCTGCTCAGCATCCTCCCTCGGCTCCCATTTCACTCACGTAAAAACCCAAGTGTGCATGACAGTTCACACAGTCAGCGCTCTGCACCTCACCCCTTCTTCATCCAACCTGTTTCTCCTCCCCTAGCTCATGCTTCTCAAAAACACTGGCCTTGCTGCTCCTTCCCCATCCCACCAAGTTGCTACTCTGAATATTAAGCCTTTATTGGATTAGTTACTGCGCTATCCTCCCTTCCCTCCACCCCACCAGGTATGAAAGGTGGAAAATCCCCAGGCTTGCTCCCCCTGCCTGACATGAGCCCTCAGGTCCCCACACACCCCCACTGGCACCATCCCCAGCATGCCTTCCCCATCTCTGGCAAGCCCGCACCCATCTCCTCACCAGCCGGGGGGCGGGGGGGAACCTGGTGCAAAAGTCAGTGGAGAGAAGTGCCTTTGCTTGGTTCTTTGTGAAATTCTGAATGTAGCAAAATGATCCACATTATGGATGCTTCAGACTGAGGTGTGAGCAATGGGGACTGGACATACAAGCATAATGACTGGAAGTCACTGACTGATGACCTCAGTTGGAATCTGGGGAATTCCATGGAATGTGGTTTGACAGTGGGCACACTAAGGTGGCTGTACCCAAAAGGTGACTCTGCTGGCACAGCAGCAGCCTCCTGTGAGCGTGTGGTTGTAGGTGCAAGTGAGAAGGCTAGAGAGAGAGTGGAGGGACACAGGGAAGCATCACTCTGGGAACAAGTGTCCTGGGGAGCACAGGTGGGAATTAGGAGAGTTTTATTTATCTCAGACAGGGGCATGTGGCATGGGTATCTGCATTCACACATATGCTCTGCGGCACAGGCAAATCAGGACAGTAAAATACGGTCTATGAGCCACAACTGCGACAGACCTTCAGCGTATTTGACTGTGGGCTCTAGAATCCAATTGTAGTAGAGAAGTGGCTTAGCTATTTTCAAGTAGTGTGCACTTAATCAAGTTACTAAAATTTTCTGTGTCTCGGTCTCTCCATCTATGAGAATTTCAGTTCCTCATTGGGAAGTTGTGAGGGTTCAGTGAGTCATCAGAGGCACTCCGAGTGCAGACATGCAGCACGGGCTACAGAGCAACGGCTTTTGTTAGCACGTGTACATTTTACTTCATACTGCACCCCAAATCAACCTGTTACTTAGGAAGGAGATAGCCACCAGGTCAAATTCTGAATAGCCCTGAATGAGAAAACAGCTATTTTGACAACCAGACCTAACCAAAAAAAAAAAAAAAGAAAAAAAAAAAGAAACATCCTCTCCCCAGGTCAATAAATACAATTAAGAAATATTTTTCAGGTCCACCCAAACAGTTCTGAGCTTACAGGATGCTCCTTTACACCTGCAGTGATTTACAACCGATGCCTGTGCAACGATGATTGAACCACATGCTAAGTATTCTTGCTTCACAGAAAAGTTACACGTCAGAAATGACTTCTAACTGTTTAATACTACCAATAAGTTTACTTATTCTAGCTCAGTTTCCTATAATGGTATCCAGTAGCTCCCAGCCTCCTTAGACACATCTTCAAAGATGCCTGTCAAAAATGTCCCTGAGCGGAATGTCCTTGTATCATGACCTTGATGCAAGGGATGGTAAAAGTCACCTTTATGATTCGCTACAAAAGAAAACATGGGAATGAAGGGGAAATAGGTACAAGAATGACAATCATGAGAACCATACAGGATTATATGTTTTAAAATTCTGTCGCTATTTTATTAACTTTTATGGTTTGTTTTGCTTTGTTTTCTACTTAGCACATAAATACATACCCTGGCAGATGATAACTGCAATGTTAATAGCTAAAACCTTAGCAACTAGAATGGCACAGATGCGAAAAAAAATCGGAACAGATGCTGGCTGGAAACAACTGGAAGATTGAGTCTCAGGTGAAAATCAATCCAGTTATGCCCATGTATACTGCTTGTGTCATTTCAGTACAATTTTGGACACTTTCAGTATGTGTTAATGTGGAAATTGGAACATGGAAATGTCTTCTGACAGAGACATCTTCCCAGTAATGTCGTTTTGTTTGGAAATGAAACACCTACTTGCATATTCAAAGCAGCTTTTATACCAAGAGTTTTTAGTTTCATGTTGTTTTCCGCCTACTGTGTTTTCCCAGTAGGTTCTGTGGTACAGTCCTCAGAAGGCTTTTCATCACAACCCTTTCCTTGTGAATGAGGTTTAGATCCTAATTCTCAATCCTGGTAAATTCTTTGGGACATTTATAATTCTATTTGAGATGGTTAGCAATAGGCTGGCCATATTTATAATTTATAATGCTCAAGCCATAAAATTGTAAAATAGATCTGTTTCTTTGCCTCTGGCTTATCCAACTGACTTTATAATCTGTCTATCAAAAGCATTTTAGAGCCAGAAACACCAGCTTCTGAGACCTGCCTTTTTCTCAGTCCTGTCCAGGCTTATTGAAGGGTTGCCCTTAGCCATTAACCAGCTTGCTCAGCATCTGACAATATGACTGCCCCAAATTGCTGAAATTTTTTTGTCATACATAAATAACCATAACTGATATTCATAAAAGAAGACAACATCTGGCTTCCTGATCTGGCTCTCCCTGTCACAGCCACATTTCTGCCAACATTATTATCTTTCACTTAAGATAAAACAACAACAAACAAATAAAACACTCAGAAGCCACCTGCAATAGATATATAACATATCTGAAGATACCCTTATCATTTTCACAAGTGTTGGGAGGAAGAGGTTCCTCCTACAGAAACTGGGAAATGGACCAAAGCCAGGCCCATCAGATCACCTGGCCCCAGCCTCTGAGTGCGGAGCTCAGGGTAAGAAGCTGCAGGATGGCCCGTTCCCTGGAGAGAAACAGCAGTGACTGTCTCACACCCAGGGTTGGTGGGCCAAACAACAGGAGCAGTGTCCTCAGTGGACTAGTTCAGGGTGATATTTTAGCTGTTGTTCTTGTATGTAGCCTCCTCTTTCCCTGCACTTTTTCCCAGCCTGGTTCTCCAACCTCCACAGAAAATTTCGATATTTCCAGTTACCTTCCAGTATATTCCTCTCCTGCTTAGCGACAGTTTGTGTTGCTTGGAACAAAACCCAAGGCTAGTTCCACGTATCATCTCTGTTTTCTGTGACACGATCTCCCACACCTGGTCAAATTAGAAACAACCGCAGCCAGCACATTTGAGACCGGTGGTTTCTCAGGATTTTCTTTTTGTCATCAGTTATTACCTGAAACTTGGCTCCCAAAGTGTGTACACTGGGCTAATAGCATGAATATCCAGTGGGGGTTTATCAGAACAGCACATTTTTAGTGCCTGCTCCAGATTCAGTGAATCAGAAACTGAGAATCCCCGAACTGGCTTACTCCCCAGATGTCTGCAGGCCAGGCCAAAGCCAGGAGCTAGGCACTCTGGCTGAATCTCCCAGGTGCATGGCAGAAATTCAGTGACCTCACATATCACCTTTTACTTCCGAGGCACATGAGCTAAGAGCTTCACGGGAAGTGAAGTAGCTGGGACTCAAACCAGCATTCTGACTGCAGATGCCAGCACTCCAAGCGCCTGCTTGGCTCACTGCACCACACCTGCCCCATAGGATTGTTTCTATAATACACTTCTCCATGAACTGTCTGAAGATACCTTGCATCTAACAATAACCTACATCCCTCCCAAATTTGAGATTATGGGAGATCTGCTTTGTTTCTTATTTTAAGCATTTTCTGCTTTATTTTAAAGCAAATATGTTTGCTTGTCCTGCTTTCTATGAATAAAGCTGAGGTACATTAAAGTTATTCTTATTATTTGATATTTTACATTTCCAGTTCCTCTCTAATTTTGAAGCATTTAAATTGTTTCAAATAATTTTTAATGGGTCATTGCAGGTTGTTTCAGACCTTTGTTTTCTATTATCTCATACTGGTGAGTGGACAGACTGTTGGACTTTATGATATTACAAATAGTCCCAGTACTCTTGTTCTTTGCCTCCCCTTAGCAGTTCAACTCATCTTGCTCCCTTGCCAGAGGCTGGCAATTAGATGAATCTCCTTAAACTTGCACAGCGAGCTGCGATGCAGGGTCCCACAGGGGAATACTGACTGTAAGCCAGACTGAAGATACAGTTCCTCTGGCCAGTGCTATGTCCACGTATATATAAGATATTAGGATGGGTGACCAACAGTCCACAGTTTGGGGAGCAATCCCTAAGAAGGGATCATCACTTTGTCTGCCCGTTTGCCTCAAGCCCTGGGTTTGTCTGTTTCCTTCAGGACACTCCTTTACCCCTCATCTCCCTTTCCTCCCATCTGATACTCACAACCTTTCCACTGTGTCCACAAAAACTTATCAGCATAGCATCTGATGGGGCATTTCCAACATTTCCTTTGTCTGGTTCTCGGCTGTGGACACTGCTTTCCGCATCCCTCCTAAATGACGACTATTTTCTCTCCCAAAACCTTCATTTCAAAGGTTCTACAGGCAGAGCTGTACTGCTTGTTCCTCGCGTACTGCCCTCACTGCAAACGCCCAGCTCCAACCCCTGCCCCTGCCCTTGTCCTCCTCATCTCAGCTCTTCATTCACTCGAAGATTAGCAGCCTTCTGTCACCTTCTCTACCATTATCATCACTACAATCCTCAAGGATTGTCTGCCTGCCTGCCAGTCATTTCCTTCAACCACCACGGAACTCTTACCTGAAGCATCTGCCGTCCAATTATTGTGACCTCCGCACTCTCCAGCTCCCTCTCACTAGGCCTTTGATGATTCCTTAGCCCCGCAGGACTTGGAATCCATGGGTCCCACCACTCCATCACTGAGGTTCTCACACCCCTCCCTCCCTGCTCCTTATGGACACCCCTTCCGTCCTCTGACTGCAGCACCTGGGAAAGCTCCAACTCTGGTTACATACTACTCTCTTTCGCCTTGATGTCTATGATTTATAAACACAGTTTTCCTGATTGTGTTTGCCTTCAGTTTGTGACCATGAACCTCAAGTGGACACTCATCACTATATTTTACTATATTTCCCTAGTTAATTCAGTCCTACCTTCTGAGAGGGCTGTTTACATTCTTCCTTTCTAAATTTTCAACACCATTTCCCTGTTGTCACTGTAAACTCATGATCTTAGCTATTTTGCTAAAAGATACAATCAAAGAAATCTCAGGTGTGTTTCAAATATCAACAGGCCAAAACCAACAGAAACAATAAAACCCTTGTGTTCCTTTTCCCTATTTCCATCTCCCTCATATATTGCAGAGTTTTGACCTTGTAATTCTCTCTCCAGCGTCATCAATTTCTCCCATTTAATAAATCACTGTGTTATCATATTAATATATTATCTCTTTCATTAAAAATATTTATTTGAAAGGCTGAGTAACAAACAAGGTGAAGGGAGGGGGTGGGTAGAGGGAGAGATATCTTCTGTCTGCAGTTCCATGTTTCAAATAACTGGGAAACCCGGAGCTGAACCAGGAGCCAGCACTTCATCCAGGTCTCCCATGTGGGTGGAGGGACCCTAGTACTTGAGGAATCATCTGGTGCCTTCGTGGGAGCATTAGCAGGAAGAAGGCTCAGATCGTTGCGGCCAGTACTCAACCTGCAGCTTCCTCAGGGGGTGTGGGCATTCCCAGCTCAACATGTAGCCACAACACCTTTGTTTCCCATCTTAAAACAACCTCTGCCTAGATACCACAAATCGTCCAGCCACTGATATATTTCTCCAGCTATGTTCATAGAGAATTGCAAGAAAATCTCTCTTTACTTTAAATATCTACTTCATGATCTCCAGTTTTCCCCTACGTCCCTTCTAGAGCTAATGCGGCTAATGCTGCTGCTGTTGAGGACAATGACAGCTTCAATCTGCCAACCCGACTGCCAGCCTTCGCTTTTCATCTGCTAGAACTGTTTAACAGCATTTGAAACAGTGCCCTGCAATTGTCCTCATCACTTCTGCCATTCATACCCTGTCCCTTCTGCTCAGCCCATCTTCCTATTCCTTGCACTGACGCAATCCATTCCCGCCTCAGGGTCCTGGCATTTGCTGCTCATCTTAGAAGACCTCATTCTCCACTTCATTCAAACCTCCATCACAGTCTTCCCCTAGCGACCCCTTCAGCCCCTTCCACTTCTACCAGCAAGATCCAGTCTCTTATCTTGTTTCATTCTCCAAACCATGTAGTACACTCTGGCATCTGTCACTCGTTTGTTCACTTCTTGTTCAGTTTATGATACTATAAGCTTGGCATCTTACAGTTTAATTTCTAGGACCTAAAACTGGGCCTAGCCAGAGTAGGTACCCTCTCCCCAACTATATTTTGAGTGAATGAATAAAATTTATCAGTTATATTTAAGGTTATCTTATTCCTTAATAGGATTTTTCACTGAAAATAAATCTTGAGTAAAATTTGCAAGAAATTAGAAAAGGTGTCTTGATGAATTTGTTTAGATGCATAAGAAATGCTTCAGAGTGAAATCAACTGAGCAGTAGAACAAAAACAGGGGAAATGGCGGCCGAGGGAAGGCAGGCTTTGTGTGGCAGTCCCTCACGAAGAAACATGAGAAACTGCTGAAGAAGATGTCCCTCTTCATGTGTTACTGATTACCAACCCGTGTCCTTTACCAAGAATTATTGTTTCTCAAATATGCCTGACAAAAGGTTGACACAGATTGCCTGAATTCAAATTTTGGCATGGCTACTTATTTATGTAGACCTAGGCAGCTTCTCTGTGCTTCAGCTTCTCCATTTAAGATAGGGATGAGAATAATGTTGGGAGAGTTGAACCTGCTCATACCGGTGATCAGCTTGCAACAACATCCAGAACCCAGAAGTGCTCACTGGCTGTTAGTTATCAGTGCTATGAGCTATTATCACATTACTCAGGGGAAGATAGAGATTGGGCTGACTTTTATGATCAAGCCTCACACAAAAGTAGAATGCAGTGTAAAAGAGATGAAAAACAAAAATGTGGTTGGTCAACTTCCAGTTACATATATTTAGTTCTCATTGGTACATGGATTGCTTTTATGCCTTCTGTGAATTAGTCTCTCTTAAGACCATAGCCCTTGGGACTGTAATTAATTAAGGCCTATGTCTCATGGACTCCACAGCGAAAGACAGTGTGACACTCAGGAGATTCAAACAGATCAAATGGAGATCTATATTAATAACAGGATAAGTGATATTTATTTTATAAAAAGCTATACAATTTCCCAAAGAGCTACTGATTGACCCCAATTTCCAGGTTTGTTGAAATGGTAGTTAAACCAGTAATTGCACCCGGGAGGTTCTTTTGTGTCACAGCTCTTCTCAGGAATTACGAAGTAGGCTTATGTGGCTCCTATAGGGAAGCACTAACTTCAGTGTGTCATATCTATGTCATCACCATCTTTCTTTCTCCTGAGAAAATGCCAGGATTTTAAGGTTCAACATTTGAAATAAAACAGTGACTCTCAACATTTCAAAATCAAAGGGAACAAACCAAAAGCATTAAGGAGACCCGGAAAGACTCATATCTCCTTAAACTTTTTATCTCTGTTTCAAATTTGAGAGCAACTGTTCTAAATCTCGGTTGTTCTGAATACCTGTGGGTGCATTTTTGGTTGTCAAGTAATGTCAGGGACACTAGAGATTCTGTGTATGACAGATCTATAAGTCAACAACTTCCTACACCCCACACAAAATTCATATAATAAAGGTGAATAATCTGTTCAAAATCACATGAACCCGGCCTTCTATTTTACAGCTGAACAAAGAGTCTTTTTAATATACATGAGATTTCCCAGGAACACAATCACTTTAGACATTAAGGAGAACCTATACTATATTTTGTTTAAAACTTTAGAAGGTTTATCTGCATATGAAAAAAACACTTCCCCTAGAATAACACCATTGAATGTGTAACACTTCCCCTAGAATAACACCATTGAATGTGTTTGAACTGTCAAAATCATCCACTGTCAGTGTGCGTTTGCAGCTGTGGTACTCACGGAGACAGTGTGAGCATCTAAGTGTGAGCATCCGACAAGGCCTTGAAGGCTTCCAGTGTCCTGGAACATCCATGTCTGAGAACTGCAACATCTGAAACATTACTACACAGTGCTATCCCCTTGTTTAGCTCTATCTTGTAAGGCATTTCATTGAATTTTGATAACATGACGCATATTGGTAGTTTGTATTATCTATGAATTTCATTCCAGGATGTTACAATGTCAAAAAAAAATGTTTTTGTTATAAAAAGAAAGTATTGGTCCTGGAAGAATGAGAATTACTCCTTCAGAATACCAATAGAGTGGCTGCTACTGTGCTATATGGGCTAAGTCTGCTCCCACAGCACCATCCCCTATGGGCATTGGCTTATGTACCAGCTTCTGCACCTGCTATCAAGCTCCCTACAAAGGGTCCCTGCACCCACATGGGAGACCCAGAAGTTCCTGGCTTCAGCTGTTGCAGCCATTTGGAAAGTAAACCAGCAAATGGAAGATCTCTCCCTCCCTCTCTCTTTTTCTGTAACTCTGCTTTTCAAACAAACAAACTTATATTTACAAAGAAATACAGACTATTAATAGAGAGGAAGGACTCAAATTGTTTTTCCTTAAGCATTCCCACCACAAAGGAGTTTGTTAACTAGTAAAGCAACACAGTGATTTTGCCCTACTGGATTTGGTGCTCTAATAATTAAAGGGAAAAAAAAGGAGAAAATCAAGTAAACAGATTAAGAAATATTGACAGGAAAGCAGGATTTCAATATTAAGTACTAAAGTCCTGAATGTTCTGAAGCTTTCAGATTTCCCTAAGGAATTTGTTTGTTCAGCCTGTTCCCTCCTGTCTTCCTCTTGACGAGAAACAATGACATTCACTGTAGTCAGTCTATCAGACTTTGTTTCAGGTGGCTATGGTCTGACCTTTCCTATACCAGCAGCATAGCTTTCCCCTGTCAAGAGCAAATATTTTTTTAGTGAAGGTTCTGATGACGAAGGTGTTAAAGCCCTAAAATACGCTACTTGTGAGATCCACAGAACTTGTTGATGAAATGGCAGACATTACCTGGCCACTTCTCACGCACAAAGAATCACACAGACATCTTTTGCAAACTGCACAACCTCTGTCAGTTCTGAGCAGAGGAGGCAGGTTAACAGAACACACATGATGTCAAGTCAATCCAGAAAACAGTAATATTATTTCAACCCCAAACAGCCTGTATCTCATGCAATAAGACATTGTGAAGTAACCAATGAACCAACAATCGATATGAGTCAGATTGCTTATGATCTACATCAAGAATTGTAAAACCTAATAAACTTGTAAGGCCCTATGATACTTGGAAATGGGGAGGGAGAGCAGAGAAATCTTATATCACCCTAGAAGGTGTGAGGAAGACGGGAAGTACAACCTATCAGGATCATAACTGGGAACTCATAGACAGCAGACTTGAGTCAGCATTAGACAAAAGCAAAACTACAAAGACATGTGGGGGGAATCAGGAGCAATCCTAACAACCTCTTAACAGGAGGTCATACGCATAGAGCAGGGGGGACCCCAGAGTGGAGCAGGGGGACAGGAAGAGGCTTGTATCCCAACCCTGAAGACTCCCAGATCCTCACCAAGGAGCACCGAGGACTACATCCCTACTGCCAAGGAGACCACGGGGGAAATGGGGTGCCTTCAGAGGACAAGAACTCTGAGATCACCCACCCCCATTTGGACCTACAATGTGGGATGGAAGAAGCCCAATTCCTGCCTTGCAGGATCCAGGGTCATTGGAACGACAACCAGGATCCCTGAGCGGTCCGCAGAAACAGAAGAACAGTAAACTTCCTTCGGAACTAGGGAGAGGAGCTTTCTCTGGCCCTTGCCTGCTTCCAACTTTGGGTCCCCACCCTCTTTCTTAAGGACCATCAGGATCGCTCCAGAAACCCCTCATAACAAACAAATGAACAAACAAACTAGAATAGATAGACACAGAACCACTAGGATAGCTTAGAAAAAGACAGGAAGCGGTCAGCCGGGATGCACTTATAACTCACTGGGTGGGACACAAAGATCAGTTATTCCTCTCTGGGGTGATAAGGATTTCTCTGTACACCCCTCCCAAAAACGTTCACCTAAACTGTTGACATATGTCCTGTTAAAGTTTTAGAGTTAGACTACCTAAAAAACAACCAGGTTCAGCAAAATCATGCTTCAATGCTATAAAATGCTAAATACTAACATTAAAATAGACAAGAGACAGCCGAATAGCAATCTATAGCCATTTTAAGGTATATAGAACATGGTTGAATATAAACCAAAACTGAAATGTCTATGAAGAAGTCACAGGTTGTGGTTGAGAACCTGCATTTCCCTAGTAACATATTGGTTAATCAATACCATGTCAATTAATGCCATAATGTCGTAAATGGTTGTAAATATTATGTTGGGTTTTTTACCTGATTGGGATGATACTCTGCTGGTTCTACCTTCAGACCAGAGATGGTCTCACCAAGAAGCCATTGAACTTACCAGGACAATAAGATGATGGACTTTATGATTGGTCAAAACCTCCAATGAAAGAATCTGAACTGAATTTGAACTATGGAAATGCAACAAAGTGGAGCAATCCACCGTGGGGGGGGGAAGGGTTTGGGGAGGGGCGGGGGGAATCCCAGTGCATAAAAAATGTGTCACAAAAAATAAAAAAAAAAAAAGAAAGTTAAAAAAAAGTTAAAAAACAAAAACAAACAAACAGAAAAAACAGAACACACATGGTGCGTGTTTGGAAGTTAAGACTAGCTGTTCTATTCTAGTAAGTTGTCCTGAAGCCCTGACCAAGTCGCATAACTTTTCCATCAGTTGGTTCCTCCGCATCAAAGATGACAGGAAACCCATTGCTTTTGTGGTGCCTGATCCCAGAGCACAAACACCGACAGTGCAGCCACACTTTCCCTTTGCTCTGCTAAGCTAAGCCAATCAGTTAAGCAGCTTGAGGACCTCAGAGGAAAGCTGCTTCATCTCGTGCCATTAATTATTGACTGGGAATGACAGACTAAAAGCCAAGAAAATCTGATATTTAACATCTGCTTCTAAAAGGAGGAAATATATAGCAGCTGTGAGCTGGTTGTATCATTCTTTGACTTTACTCAAGGACAAATCTGTTCTCCCTTCAAGAGCAAAGTTGATTGTTCTCATATCAGTCCCTAGCGTCTAACCTGCATGTTTCCAGACATGACCTTCTTGTGGCTGTTATATAAGCATCAATAACTCAAGTGTGATGCTCTTGACAGCTTGTGCTTGTGTGATCTGACAAAGGTTGCCTCTCGGAAACCACACACATCCACGGCATCTGCCTTCTTCCTTCATGCTTGCCTGGGTTCCCCCATGTTCACCAAATTGTTCTGGGATACAGGAGGATGGCTGCCACTCCATTATTTCCTCCCCAATCTTAGAGAAACTGCCTCTTCCAGAGTCTGGAAAGGGAAAATCAACTAAGTGTGTGAAACTTCTCCCTCAGCCACAGCTGACGGGACTGGCAGAACCAATCCCCTGAATGAGCTAAGCCAATCCAATTGCTTACTTTAAGACTTGAAAACAAGAAACAAAGTCAACTGGGAAGCTCGATCTGAAATTTTCTTTTTAATGCTTTGATATCCTCCTGTAAAGAGGTGGTGTCTGCTTCCTCTCCGTGAATTTAGGTGGGGCTTTGACTGTTCCCAGTCCAGGTTTAAATGGGCCATGGAACATTCACCAGGTCTCCTGAGCAACCATGCTGGTTATTTGTTAGAACACTCTTGAAACCTGCATTGCCACATAAACACACACACACACACACACACACACACACACACACGAAAAACAAAAGGCTACTCTGGCCATCAGGCCTA
This sequence comes from Ochotona princeps, assembly GCF_030435755.1. Taxonomy (NCBI): domain Eukaryota; kingdom Metazoa; phylum Chordata; class Mammalia; order Lagomorpha; family Ochotonidae; genus Ochotona; species Ochotona princeps. The sequence continues at coordinate 19,085,260 of NC_080834.1, read as the reverse complement.
GGGAGGCCCAGCCTTTTAGGCATTTTCATCAAGCTGCTAGAAATACCCATGAAGAAGCCACCTTGGAAGTGGATTTTCCAGTCTCAGCTGTTCTAATTCTCAGCCACTTAAGCCTCCCCAGACGAGATCCACACATCAAGGAATAAATGATTTCTGGCCCAAATCTCTGCTCTCATTAGGCTTTAAATACAATCTACCAGTTAAATAAGAACAGATGATATCTGAAATTGGAGAAGCAGTATTATCTACAAGTGAAGCTGAGTGTCACTGTAAGTTTATGGATAATGAGACAGGATTAAGGATTCTCCCACCAAGAGCAGTTGACCCAAACTCAGTCACCAGCAGTATATGCAGTTTCTTTACTAGGCAGAGGGACTATAGCTACCCACGGCCCAAGATCTCCAGTGGCTGGGAAGCTGTATCTCCAGCTAGGAAGTATAAATGGATAAAACCTAAGTATGCAGTGTTTGGACTCTGTGTAGTTAATGTGTCCCTGCACTAAGAATATTCTCACCCTTGCCTTATAAACAAGGAAAATGACCTGGATTATAGAGATATGCCTTCCCTGCAAAATACAGATACTACAAAGTATTCAATACATGTTCTCTGATCACAGAGTCATAACTGAGGGGTGTGGGAGTGCAGGAAACCTCATCTCCTGCCAGCGGCGGCCTTGAAAATTCTCCCTTGTCCTAACAAAGCCTACTTAGTAGCTTAAGCTAGGACGTAAAAACTTACTGGAAGCCAGGTGGAGAATGCGAAAGCACATTCTTTCATCTAGCTGACACAACTTTGGCAAGGGATTATCCATGTTCTGTTTATTCATCTTTCTTCTTCCCTCACTCCAGCCATCTACCCAGCTATCTATCTTAGAATTTGCATCCAGACCTAAGATGATTTTTATGGACAATATTACAGCATTTTTACTTTGAGTTGAAAAATAAATATATATATATGTATACATACATACATATATGTTTGCATATTCTGGTATCTGTTCCTTTTGCTTGACACTGAAGACTGACTTTGACAAATAGGCTAAACAATATCTCTGTCTCCCAAGTTTAATGATTTAACTGTGGTGCTTTAAGATTTTGACTAAAATATTTAAATCCCATATCTATTTAAATCTCATGCAATATACCAGAAAGGTATGCCTTTGTAACTATTTCAACTAGTCATATTTATTTATTTATTTATTTATTTTAGAGTTACAGAGCAAGAGGGAAAAACAGAGTGAGAAAGAGAGAGAGATTGTCTGCTGTTTCAATCTCCAAATGGCCATAATGGGCAGGGCTGAGCCAAGCTGAAGCCAGGAGCCTTGTGCTGCACCTGCATCTTGCCTGTGGGTGGCATGGTTTGGCTTCTCAGGTGCTTTAGCAGGGAGCTGAATTGGAAGTGGAGCAGTCAGGACTGAGACTGATGTCAATATGGGATGCCTGGTGTTGGAGTTGGTGGCTTAGCCCACCCTGCCACAATGCTGGCCACTAGCTATTTAAATTTATGATTTAAGGTTTTGTACATGTGCAAAACAGTCTATGCTTCTCAAAATTCTTTCTGAGTAAACACAAACTTTCTTTTATGAGGGCCCTTTGGCTTCTGCTCCCTTTGGGCACATCCACTGAGATTTAGTCATAAGTGCAGTCTAGGTTCGGATGCCAGGCCTGTGGTAGGTATAATTTCTACTCAACACCCAGACAGCCTTGGGAATGAATACAAGGCTCCAGCATTTCCTCAGAAACTCCCTTAGAGTTTATCTCGTGTACCCATGTGTCTGCTTTTCCAGGGTGTCGCTCCAGCTTTGGATCTATGCTTTGCCTTGCAAGGACCAGACTCCCTCCTTTGGTATTAGAGCTTTTCAGTGACATCCCAGCCAGCAGGATGGGCCAAGTTCAGTTATAGCAGGCTTCTCAGAAAGATGTATAACCTGAGGGATTCAGAGCTAAGCATTACTGTCTAGGTTCCTAATTGCTAATGGCTGCCTATGCATACAACTCTGCTCTCTTGTAGAAACATCAAGATGAACTGCTACTTAAATTACAATGTACTTGTTGCACCATTTAGGCTTTTATTGACCATCATCTTTCACTGTTGGATCCTAAGAGGTGACTGATTATGTTATGATTGGCACTATACTGAGGCCAGGCTGTGCTACCATGAATAACCATCTTGCATTCGGCCTAGTCTTGAAATCAAATATCATATTCCTTTTCATGGGTCCTACACCCTTCTCCAAAATGTAAGCATGTAATCAAAATAGATCCTTCTTACAATACTATCAAAAATGACAATAACGCTACTCAGTTCACCTCCTGTCCTAGCAGGAACAGTGGTTTTTCCTGGCTGGCTTTCACCCCATTCTGGTTCTTGATGTTGGATGTTTCAGCCCAGCCATGGCTCGTCCATACCCACATACAGCTCACACATGGCTCAGAAGAGGAGTGAGACCCAGCCTAGTCAGTCCCACATCTACCCTGGTTCTCCATAACACCAGATGGTGTTGGGATCTGAACCGGCCTGGTGCATCCAATCCCAGCCCACACTAGTGCCTAGGGTGACTACAGCTGTTTCCTAGATAGAACGCAGCCCCCATTCCAGCACATACACTCCTTGGTGGGAGCCTCATCCCAGTTGTGGTGTCCCCTTACCTCCCAGATTGGGCCTGTTCCTAGCCGTAAATCACACACCTGCCCGTGGTTGTTCTGAGGAGCATTAGCTGCAAGCCTCAAGTTCATTTGGGATTCCCTCATTGCCAGCATTCTGTTTCCTCCATTTTGATTGAAGGGATCCCCAAAGAGACTTTGAGGTGTTCAGAGATCAGGTTACTAGCAAGCACAGTGCTTCACGCCCGCAGCACTGTGGGTTCAGGAGGGAGCCTCCCAGGCAGCAGGTCAATGAACCAAAAGTCAAAAACTCTCTGGCCGGGCGGCCAGCAGGCGGAGCCTGGCGCCAAATGGCACGCTGGCCGCCCTGGAGCAGCTCCCCACGTGTACGTGGTAGCTACTGTGTGTTCCCAGGCTTGAGGCGAGGCCATCCCAAGGCCTTGGGCCCCAGTCCCACCCTTCCTGGCTCCTCCCCCCAGCTCAAGCCACATGGCGAGCAGTAGGGGAGGCCCAGACCCGCTACACAGACCCCCGGGACTCACCCAGAAAAGGGGTAGCCATCGAGGTTCCGGCAAATCTGGGAGCAGCTCCCCACGTGTACGTGGTAGCTACTGTGTGTTCCCAGGCTTGAGGCGAGGCCATCCCAAGGCCCCCCGGCAGGCATGAAAACTAGGACGGGGGCTGGGATGGCTAGATAGAGAGGCACTCAACAACATCTGGGAGGGCTGGATGGTTGAGTTGGTTAGATAGAACTAAGCTTTAATACCCATTGACAAGTACCAGAGCCAAATGGGATGGGGGACAGACTGGCCTTCTGCTACACATACTGGCAAACCAGGGTAGGGGGCGGGCTTGGTGGGGGTTATTGTGGGTCGCCCCAACTAGGCTGTAGCTCCCACTGGGTGATGTAAGGGCCGAACCAGACTGGACTGCAACACCCATTGGTTCCAGTGCAACTCGGGACTGAAAACAGAACCAACCCAGCAATTGCAACCACCAGCTGATCGGGGTGATGGACTGTGCCGGGCCCTGTGCTTGCTAGAACATACAAGAAACTAATCTGGGAATACCGCAAAGTATCTTTGGAGATCTCCCCAATCGAACTGCTGGACTCAGAACTCTAACCAAGAAAAGACAGAAGACAGAACAGGACAATCATTCATCTCAGCTATATGTTGGCAGCAAATTATGGGGCAAACGGAGACTTTATGATGGACCATATCAATTGGTGGACAACCTCATCGAGCGAAACTGGCAGCGATTCATAACTGCAGAACTATTAACACCACTCGAGCACATATCTCAGAGCATGCCCCACATCCGGGACTTAGGGTGGGCGGGAAACCGGGTGGGGCTTCTCCCTCAATATCCCCCTTTACCTCAGATACGTGATGGAAACAATATGGACATAATAGCATTACCCACTTTCCTATCCCCCTAAACCTTTTTTTTTTTCCTTCTTTTTCCTTTAACTGTAATTAACTATGTAAAGATTGTCAACAACAATAAAAAGAAAAAAAAATTAATTAAAAAAAAAATGACAATAACGGCCTAAGTAACTACATTAAAATCGACCTATCTGATGTAAAGTCATACATAGTAAGAGGAAGAAGAGGTGCTAAATCAGGGGCAGATTTCCTTGAAGTTCTTGAAGCTTAAAGCTGAGGGTCATTTTGTGCACAATATTCAAAGCAAAAATGAATCAAGTGAGAACTACTGTTTCCTCACTCTGACCTTTGGTCATTTCCCCTGGTGTACAGTGTTGTTATATTGGTTTCTGGTTGGGATCCAGTTAAAAGAAACTGAACTCAAGGATACATCAAGTCCAGGTACAGTGAAATGTACTAATGCAGATGGCTGTTGCTTCCATCTGTGTTCTTGGTAGCAAGGTTTCACTGGCCTGTCAGGAATTTAGCTGGTCCTAAGGTCAATCATGCTAGAACCAACCCATGCTGCCTTTCCTATCCTTGGTGGCCCAGATGGCCTTAAGCTTCTTAACTTAAAGGTACAGCAGGCTATTAGTTGTGATCCATCCACCTACTTTAGACTCTTTAATTGCCTCAATGGGGCTCAACAAACCTTCCTAGTCCTGCTGTCTGCTGTTGTGCTATTTGTACACCAAACGTGACCCCAACTGGACAAAGTCATTTGCCAGATATTGACCTGAAATGCCCTCCTGTGTTATAGCTTAACAGATTCTTACAGATAATCTGATATTCAATGACAATAAAGTCCTGAATGTATCACCATAGCGCAGACTATAACAACAAACTAGTTCATGAGTGTTGTAAATGCAAGACTTTTATTCAAGATTTGTGACTGCATAAGAAAGCTTCCAATGTCCTATATGTTGCATTTCAATGTGTAAAAACTTTGATAAAATTTTTCCATATTTGGCAGCCATCCTAAAAATGTCCATGACATTGCAAAAAAAAAAAAAAAAACAATTGGAAACCTGAAAGAGTTCATAAAGTATAAGTTAAAGAGCAAAAGTTCACAAATTTAATCTTAACCATGTTAAAGATTAAATGATCTTTCTAGTTGCTCTATAGAAAATGATGTTACACTCTTGTTACCTGAAGAATATGCTACAAAACGATGTGGGGGAAGCTATAGTTATATGTCAGACTACAGCATACACCAGGCAATTAGCTCATAAAACCATTTTTACTTTATTTGGTCCTAGGATATCCATGTATTTGTTAGTTACTATCTCATTCTACATAAATCTTTTTTGTGCATCCAGCTTTTAATCCCTTTTCAAGAACAGGGTCTACAAACTGTCTAAAAGTCTGGCTACAGGGACAGGCAGGCCATTCTCTGTCCCACCTAAGGAACCAGGCTGACCTCATTCCCAGCCCAGGAACTTCTGAAAAACTGCATACTAATATAACGGCAGAATATTTACCTAAGTAGAGCTAGAGTGACTTTCCATGAATTTCAAGATTTGATTTTTGGTGAGAAGGAAAGAATAAGCAAAGTCTGAAAGAGCAAAACCTTGAATAAAATAGGAATCTCCACCAATTTCAAAAAAACTTGTGTAGCAAAATAAAATTATCTTCCAATTCCATTTTGCACAAACTTTTTGAAATAACCACGTACTTTCAGCAAGGATGTGTTCATTTCTGCATATATCTTGTCAATATAAGTAAGCAAGTAATGACATAAATACTTAAACCTTCAAGGAAAAACATATCACCAATGATGAAATATCCTGAATGTTACTTGAGAGAACTTCACTGACTGAATCTACCAGTAAATGATTTCTGTCACCAAAAAGACGAGTAGATGTGAGGGTGGGAGGCTGGGTGGGGTGGGGAGAATCATGATGCTCTTACACTCTACATATGAAATACATTTTCAAAAAAGACAAGTCAAGGCAAAACAAGCTTCCAACATGGCAGTGAGAAATAGCCATTTCTCCTTTTACTGTTTTTAATTTTTTTAAAAGATTTATTTTTATTAGAAACATAGATTTCCAGAGAGCAGGAGAGAAATATCTTCCATCTGCCGGTTCACTTCCTAAAGTGCCACAATGGCCGGAGCTGAGCCAAAATGAAGCCAGGAGCCAGGAGCTTCTTGGAGCAAGGAGCTTCTTCTGGGTCTCCCACATGGGTGCCAGCAGGGTCCCAAGGCTTTGGGGCATCCTCCACTGCCTTCCCAGACAATAAGCAGGGAGCTGCACAGGAAGTGGAATAGCCGGGGCATGAAGTGAAATCCATGTGGGATATCAGTACTTGCAGACAGATTAGCCAGTGAGCCATCATGCCAGACCTCCATTTCTCAGGTGCTAAGTACTGGCTTTTGAGAATATACACACACATTAAAAATGCATTTGAATCTCATAATGGGACACTACCCAATATTTGGCAACAGCTCTTCTTGCCCACTCTCCTTTCTCAGTTACAATAGTCAGACACTGCCAAATGTTCTGGGATGGTGGGGGCGGGAATCACCCAAGGGAGAGAACCCGTGCTGTACAATACATAATTTTATTACTGTGGGCAATTACAAAACAAGTCCTGAAGGATAAAAGGCAGACCAATTAAAACAGACCTTCTCTTGGAATTCTAGTCAACAGAGCCCAGTGGCCAGCAGTGAGCAGTGTGCTGAATGCCAACCCACAGAATGCCATCATGCCTAGAGAGGCAGGAAATTCAGGGAACACCATAAATTCAGTATGACTGGCAAGTATCCATTAAAGATCTCCACAGCTGCAGACAGCTTGAGCATTTACAGATCAAAAGGGGATTGACCACATCTGTTCTACTTGACCTCATTTCGTTTCATAAGGCTTTCATATTAAACACACACACACACACAGCTGCCCAAATCCTGCCAACAGACAAGTATTTTTAGCGTAGCCACCCATGTGCTTGTGAATTACTGATTTTCCCTCCAGGAAAAGATTTACAAGGAGGCACAGTCAACTGAAGAGACCTGAGATTACTGACATTATAGCAAAACAGGAAAATTAGCATGCCTAGTTGTACTGTGAACCCTAGACCTTCCTGCATTTTATTTGCAAATGTAATTATACTAAGTCCGTAATACATTCAGGTGTGATTTTAAAAAATAACTACAATTGCAGACTGGAAGACAAATTTGGCTGAGTTTGTGTGTGTGTGTGTGTGTGTGTGTGTGTGTGCGCGCGCGCGCACACTACATGTGAGTCAATGCTTTTCACAAGCTAAGTCTTGAGCACAAGAATCAAATTGTATCTCAAACTCTGTGAGATTTCCATTTTCTCCAGTTCTTTAATCCTTAATCTCAGATTGACTCTCCTACAGATTAGAAAGCAATTTACAAGGAGAAGTAAAAGAGTCAGCTTTGCGGCCTAACAGGCTAAGCATCCTACTTGCAAAGCAGTTATCCCATATAGGCACTGATTTGAATCCCACTTGCTCCATTTCTGATCCATTTCCCTGCTAAAGCACCTGGGAGGGCCCAAGTGCTTGGGTTTCTGCATCCGTGTGGAAAGACCTGGAATCTGGAAGAAAATTGCTTCTGGCATCTGCCCGACTCAGATCCAACTGTTGTGGCCATTTGGGAACTGATCCAGAAGATGAAAGATCTCTCTCTCTCTCTGCATTCTCCCCACTCTTCCCGACTGTCACCCCAGGACAACTATATCTTTCAAATAAAAAAACTAAATCTTTAAAAGAAAAATAAAAACAGAAGAGGGTAGATGCCCAGCCTAGCAGTTAAGATGCTGGCGAGGACATCAGTGACCGACATCAGAGCACCTCATCCTCTCTAGCTCCGGCTCCTGATTCCAGCTCCCTGCTAATGCTGCTCCTGGGCAGCTGCAGCAGCTCACGTGGTGGAGTTTCTGCCATCATCATCGGAGACCTGGACTGAATTCCTGGCTCCTGGCTTCAGCCTGGCCCAGCCCACCACTGCCTGCACTAGGAGTCTAGCAGAAGAGAGTGTGCAGCTCTCTCTCTCTCTCTCAGATAAAAACATAAATAAATAAACAGAAGTAGGTTAAAAAGTCTCTTGATTCTTTCAAAACCAATATTTTCTCAGCTGTAAAAAAGAGTGAAATACTGTTTTTTACGACCAAATGGATGCAATTGGAAACCATTATGCTTAATGAAATAAACCAGTCCCTAAAAGACAAATAAAAAATGTTTTCCCTGGGCCTGGTGTGATAGCCTAGTGGCTAAAGTCCTTGCCTTACATGTGCAAGGATCGCATATGGGCGCCGGTTCGTATCCCGGCAACCACGCTTCCCATCCAGCTCCCTGCTTGTGGCCTGGGAAAGCAGATGAGGATGGCCCAAAACCTTGAGGCTCTGCACCCACGTGGCAAGACCTGGAGGAGACTTCTGGCTCCTGGCTTCAGATCAGCTCAGCTCCGGTCATTGCGACCACCTGGGGAGTGAACCAGTGGATGGAAGACCTTCCTCTTTGTCTCTACTCCTCTCTGTATATCTGACTTTGTAATAAAAATACATAAATCTTAAAAAATTATAAAATGTTTTCCCTGATGTGCAATAAAGAATATACAGAGAACGAAACATGTAATGTTTATAAGCAAAATTGGCATTTTAAGACTTGATCATCATTTACAGCCCGTTCCTCTTGAGGAAGAATGGTTTTTCTTCTTACTCCTCATGAAAGTTTTTATTCAGTGGAGGGCTAAGTTTGTGATTACAAAGTAAATTGAAAGTGTGTCATTGTAAAGATTAGAAGAAAAATAAGAAAAAAGGTGAGAAGGAAGGGTTGAAGCATAATTAGGTTTTTAAAACTGCACAGATGAAATATCTTAAGTTTGTTCCTTCTATATAAATTAAGAAGCTTTTTAAAAAAAGAAGAAGAACCTACCACTCAAATCAAAAAAGTTTCCTCAAAATAGCTGCTTAAAAAGAAACAGGTCTGGGCTCGGCAGCGTGGCCTAGTGGCTAAGGTCCTCGCCTTGATCCCATATGGCCGCTGGTTCTAATCCCGGTAGCTCCACTTCCTCTCTCTCTCTCCTCCTCTCAGTATATCTGACATTGTAATAAAAATAAATCTTTAAAAAAAAAAAGCAGGTCTCAGAAAATGAAAAAAGGCTGCTTACTAGTTCAGCCACATTCCTTTCCATTAACCATGACACAACAACAGATACACTTGTTACTGCCATTTTCTTTGGGAAAACAAGATGGAGATTTGGTAGACGAGGACATGACCTCAAGTAAAGGAAATTACACGCTGTAGTAAGTGAATGAGACAGACAAGACATTCAGTCACTGCCTCATATTTGTGTCTTCTCTACACGAGAAAATAGGAAGCTAAGAGCAATGAAGGCTAGGAACCTGCTACTGAGAGCTGCCGCTAGGGCAGATACTGAAAAACAAATACAAAAACAACTTATCTAGGTCTTCTACTCATCCCTTCTAAGACTCAGTGGCAGAACAAGTCATGAAGTAACTCAAGATGAAAAGTTTAGGGGGCTGCCATGGCCTGGCAGGTTCGTCCTTATCTACTATGTGCCAGCATTCCATATGGGTGCCTGTTCATGTCCTGGCTGCTCCATTTCCAATCCAGCTCCCTGCTTGTGTTTGGGAAAGTAGAGAAAGAAGGCCCAGGTCTTTAGTACCCTGCACCCATGAGGGAGACCAGAAGAGGCTCCTGGCTTCAGAGTAGTTCAACTCCAGCCATTGCAGCCATTTGCAGAGTGAACCAGTGGATGGAAGACCTTTCTCTCTGCATTTCCAATAAAAATAAATAAATCTTTTTTAAAAAAAGATTAAAATTTTATAAATTTTAGGCTGTAGTAAAAAGAAGAAAATCAGAGAGGGAGGAGAGAGGGAGAGAGGGAGAGAGACTTCAACATCATCCAAAGAGCAACACCTAGAACTTGAAGCAGTCAGGAGACTGTTGTGATAAACTAAACAACAGTTTCAGAAGTATAGTGGTACCCAGCACTGTGTTGCGAAGCTCCAGGAAGTGCTACTGCCATGAGATGGAAGAATCAGAAGTGATATTCAGAATATAAGCTGACATATGGAGGCATTGGCACCGGCCAAATGGAGGTTAGGTAACAATTATTTGAAAAGAGACCGAGACTTCATTTTTAATAACCCCATGTTTACAGCAGTGCAGCTCACAACAGTTAAGATATGGAACCAACCTAGATGCTCATAAAGTGATGACTCGATAAAAGAAAATGTGGTGCATGTACATTATGGAATACTACTCAGTCATATCAAAGAATGAAATCTTATCTTTTGCAACTAAATGGATACAACTAGAAACTAAATGCTTAGTAAAATAAGCCAGTTACCAAAAGAAAGACCAATACCGTATGTTCTCTCTGATCTGTGACAACTAATACATAAAGCGTGCGCACACACACAAAATCTCCATAAGTGGGATCAGCAAAATGGGATGTAAGTGCTGTTTACAGCCTGTGTCTGTCCTGAGCAATAGTAGGATTTGTATCTCATTTCATTGTATTTGTTTATCATTTTCTTTTTCCTCCACTTGCTATGTCATGATATCTTTAGATATTAGAAAGTTAAGCTTGTTATTATGAAACAAATGAACAGGCTATCATAATAATCTAGGCAAAACAAGGGGGAGGATAGAAAGTGAGAAAGAGAGAGGGCAGGGAGAACCCTTACGCATCTAAATCATTATCATGAGATATGTGAACTCTACTAATTTTATATAAAAATAATCACATAAAGAAAACATTCTGAGTCTTAATCCTAAAGCCTTCCAGTTGCTGGATGTGGGATTGAACACTCCAGCTTTGGGTTTAAGGGAAGTGGGATGTAGGAGGTGATTAGGAAATGAGAGGAAAGGTGATGGACTCCTGAGGGAAGGGGAAGGGGTCTGCAGAGTCACACTAACGATTTCTGCAACGCAGCCTGTGGCAGCCAGTCTCCACCACACTGCCCCAGTGATGACCAGCTGTAAGCACACCTGCTAGTCTCTCCCACTGCAGGTGATGGTCAATCTGTGCAGCACGTGGCAGAAATTAGGGAATGTCACTTTTAACAACAGGTTGAAAAGGCTGTGGCTCCTGATTTGCACACTCCCTTGCTCCTTGTCTTAGATCACCGATGTGAGCAAAGTCATACAGCAAGTAGCCCAGTAGACAGAAAAAGCTTCCTAGCAAAGCCATAGGAGCCAGCCTGGAAGCAGAACTCAGAGCTTCACTCATCCTCAACGACAGTTTCCCTGGCTGACAACTTGACCCCCCCGAGATTGTGTACATTCAGCTGTGAAGTTTTGGGTTGATTTGTCAATAGATTAAGTAATATATAGCATCAGAAAAGGTTACAAAAAAACCATGAAAACTTCATGAATCAAGAAACTGTTTCTCCATCAAGGGCAGAACAAGAAAGGGAAGTAGAGGCTGGTGAAGGCAGGATAGCATTTTGCTGGTTTCTGTCAAGAGCAGAAGCTCATTTATGCTAAACACATCGGTAATCCTCCCCTCCACGAATAGGGCTTGGAAAAGTTCCACTGTATACAACACAAAGTACATCCTAAACTGTGCGACGTCAAAGACAGTAACAGAGAGGCCATGTGGCCAATGTCTACTGCATCGGTTGTTCTCTTTAATCCTCATCAAATGCCTCAGCAGTACCCCACCGCAGGCTCTGTCCTGAAGTCAGGTGGGCTTTTCTTACCATGCTACACTGCTCCCACTACTAGCAGTTCAGGAGAGAGAGGACCTGACCGAAAGGCCCAGAAAGCAGTAAGCCAGGTCACTGTTGGGCACAGGAAGAGTAAACTCAGGAGTGAAGCACACGTGACCCACAGGAACAGAAACAAGAGACTCTGCCAAGTCACCACTGGCTTGTTGGCATGAATCCTGTTTTCTTTCAGTGATCTCGTTTTATTTTTTCTGCAGTGAGGCCAGCCTTGCCTAGGACTCTGCGACTAGGGTTAGTCCAAGGCATCATGGCTGGGAAACACCTGATGTCAGGGGCCCTGGAACCCAGGCACACACTGCACAGCAACAGTGGGTTTTACCAGACTTTCTTAAACCTTAGCTCTGCAGTGTCATGGTGGCTGGCTGTGATGCTAAGTTCCTGCTTTAACTTACTGAAAGGTTCCACAAGAGTAAAATGAAATGAAATCTGCATATAAGAAAGTGCAATCCAGTATTTATAACAGCACAGTCCACGACTGTGTAGACAAGGAAACAACCCAGATGCCTGCTAAAAGAGGAATGGATAAAGAAACTGTGTTAGTTTTACTCCATGCAATACAACTCAGCCATTAAAAAGAATGAAAATATAATCCAAAAATTAGCAGGAAAAAGGAATTAATCAAAATAAAAGAGGAAATAAACCAAATAGAGACCACATGAACAATACATAACATCAATGAATCAAAGAGCTGGTTCTTTGAGAAAATCAACAATATAGACTCCACACTAGCCAAAGTAATAATAAAAATGAGGGAGAATACACAAATCAATAGCATCAGAGATGAGAAAGGAAATGTAACAACAGATACCTCAGATATACAGAGAATTATTAGGAACTACTACGGGCAGCTATATGCCAACAAATCAGAAGACCTAGAAGAAATGGATAGATTTTTGGACACATACAATCTATCAAAATTGAATCATGAGGCAATTAATAATCTTAATACACCTAGAACTAGGATAGAGATTGGACGCTGGACTGTCTGCCATTGTCAGAACCCGCAATGTTAGGATACACTTAAAATAGCAGAATGATGGACTTACAACTGCTCATGAAGGACAGTACTATTGTAATAATATGGGGGAAATCAGTGGTGGGAAGGGAAATCTCAGAGCCTATGCAATTGTAACATAAAAAATTAAAACAAGAAACTGTTAGTTCTATTCCATGGAATACTACTCAGCAATTAAAAAGAATGAAATTATACCACTTGCGACAAAATGCTCCTGATTGGAGACAACTATCGGGGTCCTCCGGGGTCTCCCGTCCCGCGGAAGAAATCACCCGACACTCCAGGCTCTGTTTCAAGAGCCACTTTACTTCCAACCAGTCTTACTCTGTCTTTGTCGTCGTCGTCTGCCTCGCCCGTCCTCTGTAGCTCTCTCTCCTGTAGCTCTCCTAAAGCAGGCTGCTTATATATCCTTTTTCCCGTGGGTCCACTGGGTGCTACCTAATTGGCCAGGCCCTGGAGAGGAGGCAAATTTGCCTCACCTGCTGGCAAGACCAGCTCTCGTCTCTCCACTTTGTAGAGCAGCTGCCGGTCCTGGGTTATTGGCCGCAGCTGTCACCGCGGGGCTTTCTTCAGCAACCCGCTCCCCACAGACAACGATGCTAAGTGAAATAAGCCTATCCCAAAAGGACAAATACCAAATGTTCCCTCTGATACAAGGCAACCTTCATGCAAAATGTGAAATAAATAGATATACAGGTAAACAAGTACATAAACATATTCTCGTGGATGAACTGTAAAACAGAGACTAACATACTGGGAAGCGACGCTATGTTGCAGTATGCACCTCTACTCTCAAATAAAAGGACTCCTCCCAGTGAAACTGTTAAATATACTTTGACAACCTGATACTAGGTTTTTCTATCATTGTCTATACCTACCATACCATGATACACTTAAATAGCAGAATGTTACTAAAGGACTCTACCACTGTAATAATATGGGGGGAATGATGGGAGGGGAAAAGAGGAGGGAGGAAGGGGAGGTGGAAGTTGAAATCCCTAAACCTACAAAAACAGCATCATAGAAATAATAATAATAAAAACCTCAAAATGTTATGAAAAAAAGTACATGGAAATGGAATTAGGAGACAAGATCTTTTGCTGCAAAGCATTTGTGAAACCCATGGATATAAGAGAGAAAAACATTCATGGAGATGCTTATGATGAACAAACTAAACACTTCTTTCTGAAAATTTGGCTTTTTCTTTTGCGCTAAAATAAACTTATCTCTTAATCCTACTTTTCATGAGCTTTTAAATGAACCCTAATATTTGACTTAGGGGTGAAACATTTTCTTAAGAACAAGGAAAATTCATTTTTTACCATATTACATTCCATTTCTAGTACTGAAGATGAAGGAAATGTAGTCAGAGAATTTGGTTTTAGTAAGGTTTTTTTTTTCATAAATAAATAAAAGGGTGGGCACTTGACACAATGCTGAGATGCGGCTGGGAGGCATGCAGCCCATATCAGAGTGCCTGAGTTGGAGAGTCTGATTTCCCCCAGTTCCAGCTTCTGCCTAACGTTCGACCTGAGAGGGAGCAAGCAGGTGACGGCTCAGATTGGGTCCCTGCCCCCAACAAGGGAGGCCCAGATAGGGTTCCGGGCTCCTGGCTTCAGTCTGACACAGCTCTGACTGCTTCAGGCATTTAAGCAGTAAACCAGTAAATACAGGATTTCTCCCTGTCTTTCAGATAAACAAATAGATAAACACAATTAAAAAATAGGAAATACATGGAAAATTAAAAATGCAAAAAATATAGTGATAGCACTCTGTAAAAAAAATGTGTCCTGCCCCAGTTTCTCCTTCCAGAGCAACCAATCTGTTGAGTTTCTTATCTAAAGTAGGTGACCACTCCATAAAGATGTGTATTTAAATATGTGTATGAAGATATATATCCCCATTTGAAAACTGCATCTCATTTACTATTCTGGTGAAGGGCCCAGGTATTTAAATTTAATAATCATAAAATATCAGGATTAGATGATTATTTTGGTTGAGCTAAGAATCTGCCCAGATGGGCCATTATGTTTAACAAAAGTTCTCTCTCTCTCTCTCTTTTTTTTTTTAGATTTATGTATTTTTATTGGAAAGGCAGATACACAGAGAGAGAGACAGAGAGGAAGATCTTCCATCCAGTGGCTCACTCCCCAAGTGGCTGCAATGGCTGCAGCTGAGCCAATCCGAAGCCAGGAGCCCGGAACCTCTTCCAAGTCTCCCACGTGGATGCAGGGTCCCAAGGCCTTGGGCCATCCTTGACTGCTTTCCCAGGCCACAAGCAGGGAGCTGGACGGAAAGCGGGGCCACCGGGATTAGAACTGGTGCCTATATGGGATCCCGGTGTTCAAGGTGAGGACTTGAGCCACTATGCTATCACGCCGGGCCCAAAAGTGCTCTTTTTCTTTCACCTTCTGTTCTATGTAAGATTTTCTATAAATGCATACTAGCCCTCTCTCTATTAGATATATCCATTTCCTTCACTGGAGCTTTGAAGAAACACACGTAATCTATCCTCAGCTTTTACACATGAGTTATTTGCATAAGAAATGACCATAAGATGAACTCTCACACATTGGTTATAAAGCTGTTTGAAGATTTTTATGCTTTGAGCTTGCTGGGACATGCCCTATGTACCATTTCCCAAGCTGTTGGTCCCTTCTTGGACTGAAGCCACTGGGACAGGGACCAGTTCAGCACAATAGTGACTCTGCCTGAAAGACTCATGTTCTTGCTCCCTTGGAGCGTCCCTGATGCCAAGATGTGGGAAGTCCACAGACCCCATCACCACCCCGGTGTATGTTAGCCACTAGAGCGGGGAGTTCATGTCTGTGGAGCCACTCCTGACCACTGTGGAGGCAGCAGGGCTCTGGGGGTGGGACTGGGGAGTTCCAGATGCTCTGAAAGCTTCCTGATGAAGTACTTCGACTTCAGCAACAGCCATCTTCAGGAGAGTCCCACTCCGATCTCCTCATGCTGGCTTTCTCTTTTCCCTTCCAGAGCCTCTTCATCCTGCGCCTTTGGATCACATGCCTAAATGAACTATCTGCACTCAAGCCTTTTGCTTCTGTGGAACCCGGGCTGAGAGACATGTGGTTCAGTGTCCACTGGTTCTAAATGTTAGTGCCAAAAGATAAAGCAGTGAGAGTTTAGTAACTCACTAGGTTTCTCCTTTAGTCTTGGCTGCCAGAAAGCTTAGGAAAAGTAAGGTGTGGAATAAAACTATATTACTGAATAATACAGTAACTTTGCATGGTCACTACAATGCTTTCTATATGGTGATTTTTTTTATTACTATTGGAACATTACAATTTAAATTTTGCAAATAAACTTTTAGGAAATAAGTATAATATAAATAATTTTAAAATGTGGCTTTCTTTGTTTCCCTCCTTGGAAAACCTTTGATTGAAGTAAGTAAGTTAAGATGTGAGGCAGGTTGTAGAAGATGGATGGATTGGCAGAGCAACCATGAGTAATACATTCAGAGGAAGCAGATATCTATCTAACTCCTCTTGTCCTTCCCTACTTCTCAGCACCCAGCCCCAAACTGGTACACAGCAAAAGTTTGTGATGAATGAATGGTGCTTGTTCTACTGACTTCTCCAGAGGCTGATTTACAGTGCCCTTGCATTGATTACAACTACAAGAGCACGTTCCGGAACTTCTCAAGGTTTTGTACTACAGAAACATTATCAAATCAGCCACTTCAGAAATGACCTGAGTCATACACTCTTGACACAAGGGAATTAACTAAAGAAAGAAACAGACACACAGAGAATGGGACACTGGAAGGTAATTTGAAAATAGTACTTTTCGGGAGGCATTTTGCCAGAGTTGTAAGTGGCTAGTAGACCCGCCAAATTGAACTTTACATCTTGCAAAATGGCATTTTGGCAGCTGCCTGGTCTGCCACCTCTGATTTTAGATCTTCAGAGTCTGAAATTCAACAAAAAGGCTGCTTTTTGCTCATCTTTCACTACTGCAAGTGGACAGCCATGGCATATTAGAAACCCTGGCACTTTAAAAAGCAATCTAACTTTTCTCTATAAACTGAAGGTCTTGCCATTAATTTGGATCTCATTAAGATTTATTAGAAGCATTCCAACAAGAGCCACAGACTCCCGATTACAAAAATCCCCACAGTAAAGGAGAGCTATAGATAGCATTGAAATCCTGTCTCGGGCTGGCCAATGCATCTAAATTGTGACCACCTGGTACAATTATTCTCTTTGAAGCGCGCACTAATTTTTTCAGGCCCTGTAATCAACTACTACTTCAGAGACAGGTAGTAAGGTTATTTCCCTTGTGACAAAGACAACTTGATTAGTAAGATAAACACAGATCTAGTTCCCATGTTTTCATACTGCCTGATTCTAAATCTCAGGTTAAAGCTTGTGCCTTCCAATATTCTCAGTGAAGTTCTTTAAAAGACTTTATTGTAAAACTTGGATCGGTGTATTTTCAGAGTGGAGATGAGGCCACCCATTCTGAAGGTGAAAATATGTTTTAAGATTCAGTCTGAAGTATAATTTTTTTCTATTTTTCAGCTGTCATAAGAAACGGAAAATGCCAATAATATATTAATGTAAGATAATTAAAGTTCAAGGTGACCACTTGAGGAGGCTTATGGATTTCATGATTCATTTAAGAGCTCCCAACTGCAAACCTAGTTTCCCCCTCTTCAACACATCGACTGTCCCTGACTGCAGCAAATCCACTGTAGTTTATTCATATGTCTTCATCATCTGTGCTTTCCCACCACTAACTGCACACACAGACAGGTACACACACCCACACAGACACTCACATACACAACCTGTGTCTGGAATTTTGATGATTGGCACCATGCCTACTCACAGGTGCCTATGCTGTGCTTATCGGTTGAATAAACCAGGAAGCCAATGAGTGTGGCACCAGTTGAAGAATCATACACTGGTGATACTGTGAGAGACTTAATACCTAAGCGAATGCCCTTACTTTACAGCTAAAGGCCTCACAGAAAGGTCAATGGCCACAGGAGACCACAACCCTACCCGAGGGTTGTGAACCACCTGTGTGGGGACATGCCCTGCCCCGGCACAGGGCTTTCTGTAGTGAGGAAAGCAAGGTCACTTGTTCAGACACTGTTCCTCACCACCACAAGATAATTTGGCTTTTAAAACCCATGAGTGGAAGACTTATAATGAAATTCAAATCAGCTTAATAGACTGCCATTACTGGCCAGAGAGAAGTTCTCAGTTTGTCAGCAGATTTCCCGTTACTGATTTTATATCTGTCTCCCCACAGTTATGTGGCCAATAACTGGCTATGCTACAAAGTCATTATTGTGTTTTTGTCAATAATACTGTCATTCTGCTGCTTTTATAAATAAGAAACAGACCTTAAAATTCAGGTGTCCTATGTGGTGAAGAAAACAGACATGGATAAAAATAATAGACTAGGCTAAAAAAAAAGACGAAAAACAAAAAAGAGGTGGCAGGAATGGGAACTGTGGCCTATCTACTCAATAGGAACACTGCAGCCATTACAAACTGCTATTGTGGATAGTTAATAAGAACCTGGAGAGATAAGATTATACTTCAGCATTAAATGGAACACATACAAAATCTGTCATAAAACTAAAATTCAGCAGAGAAAAATGACTGACTATAAGCAATTAGGTTTTAGCGATACAATTATCCTCTCTCACCCCTCTCCCTCCCTCTCTTCCTCTCTCCCTGTCTGTGTATGTGCAGCTTTTGTGATGCTTCAAAAATTCTAAAATGTATTTACATTACCCTTAATACGGACAAATGATCTGATATTTCACGGAAATTCAGAAGGTTTCATAGCTTCATAGGATTTCATAGAAATTCAGGAAGTTTCATAGTTTCATAGAAGGTTTCAGTGGTTTCATAGAATATATTTTGAGCCCAGAAGTGGGTCTTGATTAAAGATTTAAAGTAAGGAAAACTTAATGTCACTTTTGCCTCATAGGATCGATTCGGGAAGCACACTGAGAAATTCACTCCACTTGTCAGAGTGGAGAACTTCCTGCAATGCTTTTTTCTTAGAAAACCTGGAAGGTTCTAAATAATCACAGTTTCTACCGGGTTTGGTTTATAGACATGTGTTCAGTTTTTCCCCATGACAGTAAATGACTTTCTGAAGTCACTGATAACCATGACACTATTGGCTCAGTTAAAACCAAGATGTAACTTTCAGATACCATCTATTTTTTTTTAAACTGCTCAATAGGATGTAACACTCCAGCGACTTTTCAAATTGCTTACAGCAATTTCCCCACCTTTTTTTAGAAAAGATTTTATTTTTATTGAAAAATAAGATATTCAGAGAGCAGATACAGAAAGATCTTCCGTCCACTGATTCACTGACTCCCCAAGTTGTATCACTGAAACTTAATTTGTGGCCAGAGATGAGCCAATCTGAAGCCAGCAGTCTGAAGCGTCTTCCAGGTCTCCCACATGGGTGCAGGGTCCCAAGGCTTTTTGCCATCCTCCACTGCTGTCTAGGTCACAGGCAGGGAAATGGATAGGAAGTGAAACCGCTAGGACATGAACTGGCACCTGCATGGGATCCCGGCACATGCAAGTCAGGGACTTCAGCCACTAGGCTATCCCGCTGGGTGCTTTTCCCAGAAGTACACTAAAAACCTTCGTGTGTCTTCATGGCAGGAAGCAGTGCTTGGGCTCAGCTCGCAAGAATCTAATGCAGAGCTACATGACAAATCACAGAGCAAAGGCTGAAGAATTAATGCTACTCTCTGTGAGCGACCACCTGGTATCTATAAATGGGTCTGCAGGTCCTAGCTTTAACCGATGCTCAAAAGAACACAGTAAAAAAAACAAGACTCATTTCTTCACCAGTGCTATTTAATTCACTCCCTGTTTGTAAGTACTTTTTCTATGCAGAAGAAATACATATTTATTGGAAAGCTCTGTGAGTTTCGTCTGAACTCTTAGAAATAATGCCCTCACTGATCTGAGAAGCAGGAAATCAAACTAGCAAGTTAGAGAACCACCGGAGACCCATGGGAGGATGCTACCATGGGGCACTGTACCCACTGCAAGAAGAGAGAAGCAGGCAACCCCTCGTCCCATCTGTGACAAAGCAAAGAATATCACTCGGAAACAGCTGGGCCTACTCGCTTCAGAAAACCTTCACACACAAGGCACTGCAACCCGTACTACTGTATTCTCAACAAAGGGATGTGTAAGTTATCTGTTCACACTCAACTTTAAAAAGAATCAAAATATAATGTGAGACGACATTAATATAACATCGTATCTATTTCTGCATAAAAATAAATAATGCAGGGATAGATTGCCTCTGCTCAAATTTCTTCTTTTTTAAAAAAGATTTGGTTTTTTTGAAAGGCAGCATTACCAAGAGGGAAAGACAAACCTTTAAGTTCAGTCTACTCTGACAAATCACAGATATTTACGATCACAACGCTCTCTGAGACAGTGTGAAATATAATTTTGATCTCTTCTCAAATCATGTCACCGTTTTCCTTGGAAACTTCTTTGTGCTAAGCCTAATCTGTTGAAATATGTATGAACTCATACTTCAATCAAATAAAAACATTAATACATCAAATGCAAATCATACCTTATGCCTTACTCTGGATTTTGTTTAGCATTAATCAATGTTAATAAGGATCTAAGCTATCTTAATGCTATGCATGAATGACAACACAGAACTTCTTTTGCTTGTCTCATTCCTCATCCCACTAGTCAAAGTATGCCTGGGCATATACATGTGCAGATGCTAGGAGAGCTGAGCGATGGTGTCAGGTTCAAACTGTGTGGGCTGTGTGTGGAGAGAGGGGAGGAGACAGGCAACAGAGCGAGCAGCAACCGCCTGGCTCTGTGCAGCCCGGCAGGGACCACAGCTGCTCGCGTGTTCTGCTGTCAAGGGACCGGAGCATCATTCCAGAATGGAAGGGCACCTATTTTTATATTCACTTTATAGAAAAAATGCACCTTAGGAATGTTTGGTGACATAATTAAGGTCACGTATCTGGCTGACAGCAAAGCTAGAGATAGAACATAGGTCTGTTAGTTTCAGATCCTTTCAGTGACATCACACAATATATTTAGTCCTACAGTTGTCAAACCTAAAAACAAACCATTTGGAAGAAAGAAATATTTATAAAATCTTTATTTTAGGGTCTAAGAATTTGTGTTCCCTCTTCCACCTCCCCTGTGCCAAACTTATACGCTGAAACCTTATTCACAATGTTAATAGTATTAAGAGGCAGGGTCTTTGGAAGCAGAATAGGTCATGAGAACAGAGCCTTTAAGATGGGATCTGTGCCCTTGTAAAGAGACTTCAGGGAGGTCCCCCCCAATCCCTTGTGCCACGTGAGGTCCTGTGCCACAGAGGAAGCAGGTCCTCATCAAGCTGGCCTGGTGCCTGGATCCTGGAGCATCAGCCTCCAGAGCCGTGAGACCTCAGCTTCTGGGGTTTATAAACAGGTCCTCACCAACAGCACCTGGTACCTGGATCCTGGAGCACCAGCCTCCAGAGCCGTGAGACTGCAGTTTCTGGGGTTCATAAGCAGGTCCCATCAACAGGACCTGGCACCTGGATCCTGAAGTGCCAGCCCCCAGAACTGTGAGACTGCAGCTTCTTGGGTTCATAAGCCATGCAGTTGGTGATATTTTGTTATAGCAGCCAGAATGGACTTGGACACAGGTCTACACAACATCTAGGATATAATAAGCCTTAGTGAAGACCCTGAAGAAGCTTCTGGCTTCAGATCGGCTCAGCTCTGGCTGCTGGGGTCCCAGGTGCCCTACTTCTACATCCAGGGGTCTAACTGGCTAGATTTAGCTCTACGTGGCTTGCTAGTCCCCCTACAGGGAAGTTTACCATCTCCCTCTGTACTCCGAAGCAGACTTAATACTTCCTCACTTGGCAAATCAATTGAAATTTCTCTGCTCAACTACATAAAGATTCTTTGTTCTTCAATTGCCAGTACATGGCAATTGTTAGACTATAAATTAGTACATTGTTTGCCTCTGCCTTAACACGTAATCTTGTCAGAATACTGTAATCTGATGGGTTATTGTAAATGAAAACTAGTTTACATCTTTTGCCATCTACAATGTAACTAGTAGGTCTTGTAACAGAATGTTTTTAGTACTGTGCTTTATGTTCTAGGCTAGATTTCTTCCTGAAACTCTGAGGACTTAGAACAAATGACTTCAACAAAGAAAACCCTTCCAGCACCAGGCGGTACTCCAGGCCAGAGGGCTTCTACCTTCTATCAGGAAGCTCTGGATTGACCCCTGCTGCTGCTGTTCCTCAACGCTCCCTTTCAGCAGAAGCTTCTGAGAAAGATTTCTCATGTACAAAACAGAAAAGTGGGGAATGTGGATTTGGGGGTGTAAGGCTGGGTGTAGGGATGTACTCTTAACAACAGTAGTGTTAAAAGGTTATTAGGGATAAATAGTAAATTAATGTCTAGAGTTGAGACTAGTTACACATATGATAGTAGTAGGAATACAAGAATGCTGAGTAGCAATAAAGGAGTTTCTTAACGGTTAGCACAGCTGCTATATTTGACTTCTGTAATCGCTGCTTGGCTTTGCTACATAAAGAACAGGACTGACACCATGATGGCTCTAAGGTCAGGGAGTAGGCCTAAGTTTTACTTCACTTCAAAGTTTCATTTTCCTCAGAGTGATGAAGTGGGCAGGGGGCAGCGACCTTGGAGATGGGTTAATCAGGGCCATCCGCACGTCCACAAGTGGAATGTGGTCTGAACTGGTACAGGTTGCACGGGAATGTGGCCTACACCGGTACGAGCTATACGTGACCAAGATAAGGACCGCACAGCTTGCTAGAGACGTGTTGTATGTGACTAAGGGGATAAAAAAGGTTCATAAGAGACAAGGGGGGTCCTTGTCAAGACTCCACTGCGATGGATGAGACACGCATCCTAGCTCGAGCTAGCAATAAAGTATCTTTGCTTTTGCATTGTTGCATGTGGAGCTTATCTGTTCGTGGTTCGGGCACGTTTTGGACTTAACAAAAGCAGTTGAGGACGGCCCAAAGCTTTGGGACCCTGCACCTACATGAAAGACCTGGAAGAAGTTCCTGGCTCCTGGCTTCGGATCGGCACAGCACAGGCCGCTGTGGTCATTTGGGGAGTGAAACGTCGGATGGAAGATCTTCCTCTCTGTCTCTCCTCCTCTCTGTATATCTGACTTTGCAATAAAAATAAAATAAATCTTTGAAACAAACAAACAAAAAGCTCCCTGCTTGTGACCTGGGAAAGCAGTAGAGGATGGCCCAAAGCCTTGGGATCCTGCACCCATGTGGGAGACCCAGAAGAAGCTTCTGGCTCCTGGCTTTGGATTAGCTCAGGTCTGGCCATTGTGGCCACTTGGTGAGTGAACCAGTGGACAAAGGACATTTGCCTCTGTATCTCCTCCTGTATATCTGCCTTTCCAATGAAAAATAAGACATATATTTTAAAAAAAAGCATGAGAGAGAAAATATTCCAAGCCAAGACTTTTAGACAAACATCTAAGGATTTATTTTTCATTGTTTTTTAAGAAGTTTTAGAAGCCACAGATGGTGGTAACTGTCATTAAGTCACTCGGGAGAATTTATCAGTGAGAGAGTGTTAAAGACGAATTAACCTCTCCTGAGACCAGGATATCATCTAACAACTAACTACTTTCTAAAATGAACAGCTGAACTAGAAATGTGAGAGAGGCAGAACTGGACTTGCAAGGGAAAGAGCCAAGCATTGAAACAAACAGCGTCTTAATAAGGATGTTTCTATGGAAGTTATACCAATAACTCCAATGTCCTATCCTAATCCCATATATCATGATGAGGTATTCTCTATTAAATACTAATGTTATTTTCTGCTCATTCTTTCATAGACAACACCTAGTATATATGTTATGTAGAGTAACACAATGACCATCTGATTTTACAGCACAAAGTACATTCACACTGCCCCCAACAACTCTGCCATCAGCATCATCCATGCAGGGATGAGCAAAGGTGACTTCCGCTACACCGAGAGTGTAGGACTGAACAGGGTACCTAACTCTTGAGGAGAATGACATTCAGGAGCTTTAAACTGTGCTCTGCCTTTCCAAACGCTACGAGCACTTTACAACAAATTAAAAGAAAAAACCCAATTATGTTCTCATTTCTATTATTGGCAAAAATTAGCATTTGGAATATATTTTTAGGAGATTTTATTCATTCATTTGAAAGGTAGACTATGTGAGAAAGAGAGGGAGAGTTAGAGGGAGGGAGGGAAGGACCAAGGGAGGGAAGGAGAGAGGGAGGGAGTGAGACAGAAATTCTCTACTTTCTGGTTCACTCCCCAAATAGCCGCAAGGACTGGAACTGGACCATGTTGAAGCCACCAGCCAGACACAAAATCTGTAGCCTCCAATACGGGCATTAGGGACCCAAGTACTTGGGTCACCCTTTGCTGCTTTCCCAAGTACAATAGCAAGGAGCAGGATGGATAACAGAGCAGCTGGGACTTGAACCAGCGTTCTGATATAGGACACTGGCAAAGAAGCAGCAGCTTAACTTGCTGTGCTACTGGCCTCTGCAATATGATTTCAAAGAATTTGCCCAAAGATGACATATCTTATTATCATAATAATGCTGTGAGTTATTAGTCTAACTTTATAGATGAAGAAACAAATGTTCTAATAGGTTAATTTGCATTAAGCTATAGGGAAACTCAGATCCTATAATTCTCAATCCTGTATTTTTTCCTACTGTTTCATGCTGTAGAGTTCACTGACAGATCGATTTTGTGCCAAAGGATTTACCCTTAAAAGTTACATCCAAGTGCACCTCTGCAGATCAGCATCTGCTCAACAGCAGCAGAGCGGAAAGGGATCCCACATGGGGTGGAGGCTGTGGCTGATGTTTGCTCCCTGCTTAGGACTCACTTGTACCCCCTGCATGCACTGGAGTGTGTCCCCTCTTTTCTCCACATTTCCAATTTGTCCAAGGTAAGAAAGGCCAGAGAAAACCTGAGCCATCTTCGCTACTCCTTGGCTTCCCATCTCAGAATAACTTTATTAGCTTGGTCATAGTACATAGATCTATATTCCTCGGGCATTTTCTGTGATGTTTTCTATGCCGCAGATGCCTCCTTATATCTTCAGCACTCTTCCCTTTTTCTTTTAATTGCCTACATTCAACAAATGTTATTGAACAAGTGAGTTTGCATCAGTTGGTGAAAGCATAGCTTGATTACTAATTAGGCACTGGGGATTCCAGCTTTCAACTAACCAACTGGGTTCTTTTTTTTAATTTTTTTAATTTTTTTTTAAAGTTTTTTTTTTATTTTTATTACAAAGTCAGATATACAGAGAGGAGGAGAGACAGAGAGGAAGATCTTCCGTCCGATGATTCACTCCCCAAGTGAGCCGCAATGGGCCGGTGCTGTGACGATCCGATGCCGGGAACCAGGAACCTCTTCCGGGTCTCCCATGCGGGTGCAGGGTCCCAAAGCTTTGGGCTGTCCTCGACTGCTTTCCCAGGCCACAAGCAGGGAGCTGGATGGGAAGTGGAGCTGCCGGAATTAGAACCGGCGCCCATATGGGATCCCGGGGCATTCAAGGCGAGGACTTTAGCCGCTAGGCCACGCCGCCGGGCCCATAACCAACTGGGTTCTTTCAGGCAAGTCTATGGCCATCATTTATCTTAAAATGGGCATGGAGGTGAGCAGGAAGTGAGGGGAATTATGAGTTTCATGATCTCCAAGACGTTATTTTGATCAAGGCTGTCCCAACTTACTTCATGTCATTAGGATGAGAGAGGAAATTAAGAATTCCAAAGAGAAAAAAAATATATTAAAAGCAGTACAGGGCGTGGTATTGGTGCCCAGTGGGTTTAAGAGCTGTTTGCAATATCATCACCAGTTCAAAGCACTGGTTCAAGCTCCAGCTACTCCACTACTAACCTAGCTTCCTGTTAACGAACCAGGGAAGGCAGCAGGAGATGGCCTGAGTGGTTGGTCCTCACCACCCACATGGAGATCAAGTCGGACTCCTGGGCTCCTGACTTCACTTTCGGCCACTCTTGCTGTAATCATCTGGGGAGTGACCCAGCAGATGAATGACCTCTCTCTCTCTCTCTCTCTCTCTCTCTCTCTCCCTGTCTCCTTTCTTCCCTCTCCCTACCATGGTCTTCCAAATAAGCCTTTAAGAAAGAAAACAAGGCAAATACAGAGACCAAACACCTAACCTAAGAGACAAAAACAGCCGCTGTGCTTGGAAAATGAACAAAGCAAGGAAGAACAGTGAGAGGGAGCAGAGGGGTACTGGGCCAGGCTAGAACTGCCGAGAGGAATACAAAGGAGCTAAAGGGTACGATGAGAAACAGGCCATAAAATAACCAGAAAAACAACATTGGGAGTTAGGCAAATGCAGCTTCAAACACCACACACACACACACACACACACACAATTTGTTCTTGGTTATTCAACATTTCAGCATTGAAACTGATTAGATTATGATGAAGAAAATTGACACATTCTAAAAAAACATTATTATGAGAATAAAAATTGAATTTCCTAATGTTGAAATAGAGATTAAGTTCTCGGAAGCAGCAGATGATAACCAGGGCGCTCGGGCCTCCTGCTACCTATGAGAGAAACCTGCATTATGCTCCTAACTCAGA
Source organism: Ochotona princeps (assembly GCF_030435755.1). NCBI lineage: Eukaryota > Metazoa > Chordata > Mammalia > Lagomorpha > Ochotonidae > Ochotona > Ochotona princeps. Next base: position 19,058,807 of record NC_080834.1, on the reverse strand, counting down.
CCCAGTGGTTGTTGTCATTTTGAGAGTGAACCAGTACTTTCTCTCTCTATATATATAGATACAGATGTAAATATCTGCATATCTCCCCCTCAGTCACTCTGCTTTCAGACACCCTTAGAAGGGAACCTATCAGCTAACATCTCTGGTGTAGCTTTAAAAATTAGATTTCATCTTTGATATTGAGGAAAAGAAAGTCTAGCTCAACTTAAAACTTCAAAAAAAAAACCTGTTTAGAACTATTTAAAATAAAAAAAAAGAATATACTTGAACCAAATTACAGTTTTTGTACTGTCAGATGCAAACGCTTTCAGTTGTATTCCAAAATGAAGCGATAAGACTATAAAAGATTAGGCCAATAGTACACAGTGGATAAAAGGCCAGGAAAACATCCAATTAAAAAAGAGCAAAAAACAGTAAAGAGAATTGATCCTGAAGAGCCATTTTTAGGACTCTGACAAAGTTCTGATACTAAATTGAACCAAGGCTTATAAAAACGATTTCAGTATGTGTGTGTGCATATTGAAGTCAAGCCTACCTGCTTCATCGTAGGAGATCGTCAATTTTTCCAGCATTTCTCGGTCAATTGACAGAATCTGCTGCTCAAGGATGGTCTGGTAGGACAACACACTGTTTTCTTTGTCTTTCTCGTAGTCCTGAAGGTGCTGTTTCAGAGCTTCTGGGAGTCGAGATTTGACATATTCAGCTGCAGTCTGCAGATAAAACAGTGGAGCGGCCCCATTAGTCCTTCTCAGGTCAGACTTGCCCCTTACCCTGAGGTGCTTAGAGAGCTCAAAGCCGCTCAACCCTCCAGGCAAGCCCATCCTTAACATCATGATTCAAGTCTCCTCTGCAGCCTGACAGGTAGATCTTCAAACACACAGAATCCCACACCTGTGAGAGTTTTCTACTGAGTTTAAAGGTATAAAAGATTGGCTTGATATTCAGACTTACTTCTCAGTTTCAGCTATTCTGGCAACCTGAAGGCCTTAACATAGCAATTCTGTGAGATGTCAATTTGACCTGCCCTTGTTCAGCATCCAGAAGACAGCTATAGCACTCATCTCAGAGGGAGTTCACTCACTCTAAGGAGTTCGCATCCTTAGTTTGCTTTGCTGTCCACTCACTGATGCTTGCATAGCAACTCTGAACTACAGTGAAATAATGAAGAGACGAAAGACAGTAATGGCCTTTAGCCTAGAAAAAAAGACACTTTTCATCACTTAAATGTCTTGGTTTTTTCACGTTATACTTAACTTGGTTTTTCTTATTTTTTGATTTGTGTGGGTGTGGGTGCAGGTATTTTATTTCAACTCTATTTGTAGAACAAACTCCCACTACTAACATCTGAAATTATATGCAGTGGTTTCCGATCAGGTAGACACATTCTACACATAGGTGTGGAAAGAAACACTTGCATTTTGAAAAAGAGTATCCCAGATTGTAAAGTGTTCTTCTGGTAGGCTGGTAATTTCTTTATTACACCTAGTAGGGTGGCCCACATTTGCATGAGAATGTGCATTTATTCCATCCATACCAAATAAATTGCTCCTATTTGCATAACACAACCAGTCTCCATTTAGTATTTCTATCTCTACAGAGAATAATAACTTGGATTGAAAAAAATAATATTCATTGCATCCATCAATACCTTTAACAAGCATAACCAACAAAAGCAGAAATGTTGTGCAGGTCCAGCCTCAGGCTATGCTCCACGGCGGAAGCAGCCACCATGCAGCTGGCTGCCCATCGGTGGTGCAGGCCTAGCCCCACACTCCTGCGGCCTAGAGGATGTGGGCTTGTGTGGGGAACCGGGGATGCGGCGGGCAGGGGCATGGAGAGACCTGGGGCCTCACGTCCAGGTGAGCGGAGTGAAGCTGGGGATTTTCCCACATGCATGGTCAGTGGATCGATCAGGGAAAAGGGTAAGGAGATGTGTGGGAGGGAAGACTGCCGAGGGAATATGTTGCAGGCGAGGAATGACTTCTGAGGGATCCCCATCGACAAGGCCACTGTACTTGTAAACAAGGGGGCTGAGATCAAGCAGTTTGAAGGGTGGAAGTTACAGGACTTCTATGGGTCAGACAGATGCACCAACCCACGTGGGCAATCTCAGCTGTGCTAGTTTGCATGGATCAAGGCTGACCACAACTAAGCTAGGGCTGGGAGCTTGCCTGCAGGGCTAGATCCCAGTACATGCCAGTGAGAATCGAACAGGGTACAGGTAATGTTAGGCTGGGCCATGACACTAACCAGCATGTGGGAGAACCAGGTCTGGGGGCAGATTCAGTGGGAGACATGTAGACCCATGTAGACTGCGATTTTTGCTGCTTTGCTAGGAGCTGGGGGTGTCGACAGGCTGAGCTAGGCATTAGCATGGAACCCTCCAACACTCCTGGGTACTGGGGTGGGCCTAAGCCGGGCTAATCCAGGTTGCAACACCTACCAGGCATACCCAATAGTAGGGTGCGGGGGAGGCAGCGCCACAACAGCCACCAGCTCATATAAAGCCTGGATGCAGGGGGCAGATAACGTCAGGTAAGGGCCTACCGCCCACTGGCACATGTGAGATCTGTGTCTAGTGGGGGAACTTGGTAAATTCCCCTGGTGGGCATAGCTCCTGCTGGTGAGCACTTGAGTTAGGCCTAGGTGTTGGTTGGGTCAGGAAAGGTAGCTTCACTTCTCAGGAAGTGTATGGGTTGATTCTGGAAAGCGGCAGGATGGACAGAGTCAAGCCAACCTTAACTCTCCAGCATATGCTGGAACCAGGCTGGAGTGTGGGTCATGCCAGGCTAGGCTATCACATCTACCAGTTTGCATGAGCCAGCTATGGGAGCTGTCTGGGCAGGGCTAGGCTGCAGTATCCAAAATGAGTTTGGGACTGGGGAGGGCTGGGGCAGGCCAGGCTGCAGAGGCCAGGAGGGGGGATGGGCTATTCTGAGCTGGGTCAGAGCAACCACTAGCACACACACGACCGGTGGCTGGGAGCAGGTCTGGTTGGAGAGCTAAGGAGAGGCCCTGCTGGGTTGTGGGAGCATAAGAGCTGGAATGGGGGCAGTGTTCCGGGCTGGACATGACTGCAGTATCCCTTGGCATAGGTGTGGACTGGGTCTGGGGTATGCCAGTCTGGGCTAGACTCCAGCACCCACTGGTGATGGGGGTAGGATGGGTTGGGCTAGGTCTTGGCAACTGCTGAACCACATGAAAGCTGTATCTGCCTGTGGACAAGGTATGGCTGACCTGTAACACCCAAAAGTAAGAACCGGAACTGGTTTGGACCTACTGGGAGAGGCCACCGTCCCTGCAGGATAGGAGGTGGACTAAGTCAGTATGGGTCAAAGACCCACCAGTGTGTGCAAGATCTGGGATGAGACCTGATAGAGGAACTTGGGTAACTCCCTTGTCAGGATGCAGTCCCTGCAGGTGAGTACAAGAATCAAGGCTGGGAGCAGCTCAGACCAGGACAGGTTACGATACCTGCTGGCATACCTGTGGGTCAGGTCTGGGGCAGGCCAGGCTGGGCCATTTCATAACACCCATGGCAGATCAGAGAACCAGGATGAGGTGCATGATGGCCAGGTTGGGCTACAGCACCAGTCAGTTCACACTAGGGCCAAGCTGGGAGCAGACTGAACTGGGCTAGGCTACAGTACTCACCAGCATGAGCTAGAAATGGGGCAGACTGGGCCAGGCCATTCTGCAGCACTCACTGGCTACAGTATCTACCAATATACATTAGGGCTGCCTGCAGGGGGTCTGTTAGGGGATAAAAGGGGGAGCTCCCTGTTGGGCCACTGCTCCCACTGGTGAGTGTCAGTACTGGAACTGGGGGCAGACCAGGTCAGGCAGGGATGCAATGCCTGTTGGCCTGCATGTAAGCTGGGTTATGGTAAAAACCAGGCTGAGCTAACCGACCATACACACTGGTGCATGCATGAGCCAGACTAAATGCAGGCTGGCTGAGCTTGGCCTCAGCATAAGTTGGCAAAGCTGGGACCAGGGCAAGTCATGTCACGCAAAACTGCAGAGTCATCTAATGAGTGTGAGATCTGGGATTTGAAACGGGCCTGTTAGGGAAACTGTGGACACCTCTCTGATGGGCTGTAACTCTCACTGGTAAGCATGAATATCAGGACAGGTGATGGCACCTGCTGGTATGAGTGTGCACTGGATAGTGGAGTCAGTTGGGTTGAACTAGGTTTCAATGCCCATTGATACATACGAGAGCTGAATGTGATGCAGGACAGACTGGACCAGCCTGCTGCACATTCTGGCAAGCATAGGAACCAGGACTGGGAGCAGGCAAGACTGCCCTGACTAGACTGCAGCTGCTGCTGGTGAATGTGAGGGATGAGTGTGCGGTGGGCAGGGTTGGGCTGGACCACAGCATCCACTTGTTACGGAGATAGAACTGACCCAGCAATCCAATCACCAGTGTGTGTGTAGACTGACATGGGTGATGAACTGAGCCGGACACCTTACTGGCACACACAAACAAGAGTCAGGTCTCGGATCACCTCAGATGAGATTTCTTTGGGGATATCCGTAGTCCCTCCAACTGAACCTCTGGACTCAGAACTCCAACTATGGGGAGAATCATAGGATCCGTGGACTGACCGTGGAGTACATGTGTCAGCCTGGGCCTGGGCTCTGCAGAGAACATATGGTACCATAACAGAGGAAGGAGAGCAGAACAAATTGCTCAACTGCCCCGGCCAAGCATTGACTGCAAATATCTGGGTGAATGGAGACTCTGGGGTAGACTGCGTTAGAAGACGGACCTTGGAAGGATTTCTTCATCTTTGGCTCAGCGAGATCAACAACATTTCAGAACTATTGCCCTCAGAGTAGGTCCTAGATTGGGGACCTTGGGATGGCACTGGTGGCCATTCCCCATCCCCAGGTACTGGGGCGGCAGAGAGGCTGGGTCCAGCTTCTTGCCTAATTTCTCCCCTTCTCTCAGACACAGGAGGAAGAGGGGGAAGATTTGGAAACAATGATCTCACCCACACTCCCCTAGTCCTCAACCCTTCCCACCCTCATCAACTATGTAAACATTATCAAAAATGAAATTATAAAAAAAGAAACAAGCAGAAAAATGACTACTCTATATAGCTACTGCACGACAAAAGAAACAGTCGACATAGTAAACAGGATGGATGAAATTCTTTGCAAGTTACGTATCTGCTAATGAGGTTGAAAGCAAGATTAGATTAGGAACTCAAGAGCAGAAAGAAAAGGAAGGATAAAGAAAGAGAAAAGAAAGAGAAAGAAAAAGAAAGAGCGAGAGAGAGAGGAGAAAGAAAGAGAAACGAAGAAAGAAAACCTTGATTTTAAAATAGCAAAAGACTTGTATACACATTTCTCTACAGAAAACATCTGTCCAACATGACAAACTGCTCAACATAATTAATCAACAGGGAAATGTAAATGAAAAGCAGAGTAAGATATTACTTTTTCCTAGTTAGAATTATGGTTATTCTCAAAAAGATTAAAGATAAATGCTGGCAAGGATGTAGAGAAAAGGAAGTCATTGTACACTGTTGGTGGGAAGGACTACTCATTCATAATTCATTAATACATTATATAATTATGTATTAATATAATACATAATACAATTCATTAAGTCATTACATGGAAGTCTCTCAAAAAAATTTAAAATGCAACTACTATATAATCTAGCTAGAGGTATAGATGCAAAGGAAATTATATCAGTACACTAGAAAAATACCTGTATTTCAATGTTTATTGAAGTAACTTTCTTACCAGTTAAGATATGAAATCAACCTAATGTCCATCAAAGAATGAAATAAAGGATAAGTGTCATACACAAGTAATACAGTATCAGTCCTAACAAGAATAAAAGCCCTTCACTCTTGACAACATAACTGGATTCGATGGTTATTATATTAAGTGAAATAGGCCAGACACAGAAAAATGATCTCACTCACCCATGGGCCTTAAAGCAAAACAAAACAAAAACAAAAACAAAACCCTCATAAAAATAGAGCATAATAGTATGACCAGAGCTTGGGGTAGTTAGTGAGAAGGGAGGGACAGAAAGATGAGTCACAGTATGCACAACTATGTGCGATAGTAGAAATACATTTCAAGGGATCTATTGCACAACAAGGTGACTGGCTACAGTTGATGACAATAGATTGTATCCTTCAAAACATTCAAATGGCACATTCTATGTGCCATTCCCAAGAAATGGTAACTACATGAGGTAGTACCTTTGGTGAATACAAGATAGGACTTGCAAAAAATAACTATATAAATATAAATATATGTATATATAATTGCACATGTATATTTATACATATAAATTTTTCATGCTTCCTGTGTTGTTACAATGTTCTTACCAAAGTAATTTTTTTTCAAAACATTTCTTTATTTGAGTTTCACAGAGCAGGAGCTCTTCCATCTGCTTGTTCATTCCCCACATGGTCACAGCAACCTGGGTTGGGCTGGGCTGAAGCCAAGCGCTCTTCCCTTGGGTCTCCCACATGGTCTCTGGGGCTCTGGGGCATCTGAGCATCTGTCACTGCTCTCTGAGGTGCACTGGTGTTGAGCTGGACTAGAAGTGCAACAGCTGGCACGGAAGCCAGTGCCCCTATGGGATGTCAACATTTCAGGTCACAGCTTAACCCACTGTACTACAGCATCAGCCTCCAAAGTAAATTTTAAAAATTATTTTCAGAATGTTATTTTGTAAACTTCATAGCTTTAGCTCCAAACATTAGCAACATTTAGGGGGAAAAGAAACTTGCTAGAACAATGACATTGATGTCACTGGGAAAGAGTAAGGTACAATTAAATCTCAGGCCTTAAAGTAGCCAAGGATAGCACATAATATTTTTTAGTACCAAATATGTGTTTGAGTTGCTGATGAAATTATAACTTTAAAACACTATTAAACATTGTTCAGTTTCTCTGCCATTCAGCAGTGCAGAATAAAATCATTCCATAAAATGCAAATGGACTTAGCACTTTAGCACAAAATACTTAATTCCAGAGTTGAATAACAATTTTCTCCTGACATTGGAAATGAAGAGACATCCTGCAGAATAACTACTTTTACTTTATTTTAAATGGATTTTTAAGAAAAGATTTATTTATTTCTATTTGAAAGGCAAATTTAAAGAGAAGGGGAGACAGAGAAAGATTTTCCAATTGCTGGTTCACGCCCCAAATTGTTGTAACGGCCAAAGCCAGGAGCCAGACACCAAGAATCTCTTCTTGGTCTCTCATGTGGGTTCAGGGGCCCAAGAACTTGAGCCATCTTCCACTGCCTTCCCAGGTCACAAGCAGAGAGCTGGATTAGAAGTGGAGCAGTCAGAACATGAACTGTGCCTGTATGGGGTGCTGACACTGAAGGCAGAGGCCTAGTGTGCCAGTCCCAAAGGAACCATTTTCAATCTTGCCTTGCTTATGAAGTGTAGCATCAGTTACTTTATTATTTGGTGTAATATAAGTCTTTAGCTTTTTCCCACCTTGGCACACCCATGGGTTACAGAAAACAGTTCTACAAACACAAAGGTTGATACTCTATTTAATTGAAAGTGCACTGCATATTTCCTTCCAATTGTACAAACTGTGCATAAAATAAAATTGACTTTTCTTTTCTTTTGAATTTTATGGTATAATTCCATAGAGTCTGAAATTCCATACCACCAAATTCCCACCCCCTCGACTGATTTTCTCCATATCATTACAGTAGTATAGTCCTTCACAAGGATCATGATTCCATCAGTCTGTTATGTAAGTGTGCCCTGACATTACCAGTACAGAAAATGTCATATAGTCTGGCATCCTATTGTCTAGATACGTCCAACAGTTTTACTGGGAGTCCATACTTGATTTGGAAGTGGGTATGCATACTGCATTGTATCTTCACATCTGGACATGATAGTTTCTATTACACTATCACTATAGATGAGAAGCCATGAAGCAAAGTCAACAACAGGTATGAAGTTAAAACAAACAACCCACCCCCAAAAAAAAATTTAGGCCAAAAAAACTGTGTACTGTGAATAATTTTTCTCCAGAGACCATCCCAAAGTATCCAAACTCTTGCATACTGTCATGGAGTAGAAAAAACGTGTCCCCAAATAACCAACGCACAGGTGAAGAAAAAGAAAACACAAAAGCTTCTTGGGTAAAATGATGCCAGCATGCATTCCATGAGCCAGCGATAAATTCAAGAAGAGCAAAGAATTTATTTAGAAGAAATGAAAATGAAATAAAAAAACACCAGAGCACATGAGATACAGTAAAAATCATCACAATAGTTTTTTGAACAAAGCTTCTATCCTTGACTACAACGGAGTCATATTATGACATATTTTTACACTCATCTGTGAAACATAACTTATGTAGAGCATTCTTTTTATGGATAAGTATTCTTAAGAGGAACAGGAAGAAAAAATCCAAATAAAGTATTAGGTTCTGTTAAGATATTTTAGGAAAGCACCTTTAAGCTGAGGTGACATTCTAAATGTGCTCAAATGGCAGTTAAGCCTTATGTTCAAGTATTAGTTATGTTCAAAAAGACATTGCTGAGATTGAAATCATTCCACAATGGATAATACAAAGAACACTTTCAAAATTCCACTGAAAGTCTGAGATAAAGTGAAAAAGTGAAAGTATGGGTTTGCATACCCATTCTTTATTCTATGATAATTACGACTAAGAGCTGGAATCCTAAATTGCATGTTCTCATAACCTCATTATTCCAAAAGCAGTAATATTGTCATTTTCAGTCTTGGGCATTTGTACTTTATTGTTTTCCAAACAACTAAGGTTTTTACCAGTCTACATCTTCTGAGTCAAAGTAGACAAATAACGAGGCCGATCACACGGTGGGTGCTAGTGTTACCTGATTTCTGTGCACACCTACCACTCAATGACGTCACAGGCAGGACACTGTTGCTTCTCAGTTTGGTGGAAATAAGGAATAGATCTCACACATCGTTCATTGTGTTCCCCCAGGATCTGGTTTAACGAGTTGTATCATAGAAGCTTAATACGTTGACAGCATGCAAGGGTTTGGATACTTTGGGATGGTCTCTGGAGAAAAGTTTTTCACAGCACACAGGTTTTCTTTTGCCTGCAAACACAACTTTCTTTCATGGTTCCAGACAGACAGTTAAGAGTCTGGTTTTATCCTGACAGATGAAGCTATGGCTGTCTTTAATGATTACTGATGTTACTATTTTACAAAAGCAAACAGCTCAAATCCAAATGACTCATATTCCCAAATGTGGAACTTATACATAAAGCCATACATTTAATGGCCCCATCCATAATCTTTTGAGATTCTTCAATTTTGCCTTTATTGCTGCATTTGTCTTGCAGCTTGGTTCCACTAGAAACCCTTGCAGGAGGCACGGGCAAACACTACTGCAGAACTATACGCCTTTGTTCAGGGTGCCTCGTGGTGAGCTCGCCCATTCCCTCACAGTGTCCAGGACTCTGTTTATCTGAACTGATGAGGAAGTTCCTGAACATACTCTATAGATAAGCCTCTGAGCAGAGAGTAGAAGAAAGGTCACAGGTTTCCTCTGAAAATTACTGAATTTCTGTAACAGCTAGAGTGAAAAAGATAAACTAAAGCTTATGAGTTCAGGTATAGCTTTATGAGCTTGCATACATTTATGTCACCCATACTAACCAGTCTGAAAGACAATGAAGGGCTAGCATAGTCCCAACAGATTTAAACAAAAATCAGAATGATTAAGAATCTAAATTCTGGGAACCTAGCAAGCAGGATGTTGATACTAGTCATTAGGCTAAAAGGCTATTTCCTAATTATGGTGGTATGTTATTTAATAAACAACTGATGCTTATTACAGAAATTGGCAGTGAGGTATGAAAGTATATTTGAAGAGCAGCTAAATGCTTCACAACACAGCTTAAAGAGGAAACCTCTCCGCCAGCCAACTCTAATTCAGTGACTGTCTGCTGAGTGACGCTCATCAGACTTGACACTTTGGAGAGAATAAGTCTCCCATCACAAGGAACCTGGATTTCAAGGCACAAACCATACACATACATGAAATACTGGAAAAACACATTGCACCATGCAACGCAAAAATAATCTTGATATAAATCAGTTTATTTAGTATATGGGCTGAGAAGCTCTTGGGGGAGAAACAGGGGGAGGGTGAAGAGAGAACGCAGAAACACCTCCAAGAGATCAGTCTGGCAGAGTTTCAAGATCAATTCTGAGGAAAGAGGCACTGGTTGGATGATTGAAAGATAATCTAAAAAACAGAGTGCAAGCTCATAGAGAATAAGAAGAAGAAATGAATTTGACAAAATCATGAGTATGAAAGAATTGGAAGTGGAAGAAGGATCAACTCTATTCAGCAGGTGTGTGTGTTATTGTGGGGGTGGATTTACACCAGTTATTGACAACTCTAACATAACAGAGTGAAATAAACACTCAGACTGAGTTTAACCTGCACTGAAAACAGAATGAGATCAAAGCAAGACAAGGAAGAAACCTGAAGGAAAGGGCAAGTGGTCTATGCCAGTTGGAGAGTTATCAGGGACAGAAAAGACTTGTGCGCAAACATGTATTTAAAAGTGTTATGTATGATGATGAAAACCTGTCTTGAAGTTGGTTGAACTGTGGGATATGTATGCCATGGACTACAATGAAGCTATTTAAAATCATGTCTGTTGGGAATATGCCTAGCAGGTAAAATATCAGTTCAGACGTCTACATCCGCGTGCCTGACTTGAGTAACAGGATTCAGCTGTCAATTCCATCTTCCTGGTGATGGCCTGAGGACTTGGGCTGCTGATACTCACATTAAGGGACCTAGTTTGGGTTCCCAATTCCTGGCTTTGGCCCTAGTCATGGCAAGCACCTGAGAGTGAACCAGTCGTGGGAGCTCTCTCTTGCTCTTGCTCTCTGCCTCTCAAATAAAGAAATATTTTTTAAAAAGAAAAGCATGCTGGGCCCGGCGGCGTGGCCTAGCGGCTAAAGTCCTCGCCTTGAACGCCCTGGGATCCCATATGGGCGCCGGTTCTAATCCCGGCAGCTCCACTTCCCATCCAGCTCCCTGCTTGTGGCCTGGGAAGGCAGGAGAGGACGGCCCAAAGCTTTGGGACCCTGCACCCGCGTGGGAGACCGAGAAGAGGTTCCTGGTCCCAGCATCGGATTGGTGCGTACCGGCCCGTTGCGGCGCACTTGGGGAGTGAAACATTGGACGGAAGATCTTCCTCTCTGTCTCTCCTCCTCTCTGTATATCTGGCTTTCCAATAATAATAATAAAATCTTTAAAAAAAAAAGAGAGAAGCATGCTATAAGAGAATAGCAAATGATGTAAAAATTATGTGTTCACAATTAAAAAACACATTATAAAGCAGCTATATGGTGTACACATAAGGAAAATGCTGTAATATTAATATAAGTGAATTATTTTTATTTTTTATCAAGCTTCTTTTATTTTCCAAATTTGATAAACATAGTATTTCTTTGAGCTTGCACTTGGTAAACATTTGACATGTGTTGGCTCATTTAATCTTCATGGCAACCGTAACAGTATTTTTTGATAAAGTAACTTATCCTTACTTGGACTACAAGTAAGGATAAGTGGAGCACAAAACAATCATTTTTGATATTGAAAAAAGTGCATTTAAAGGAAGACTGCAATGTCTACTGTTGTCATTTCTGTACAAGGAAAAGCATCCCAACCTGGAACAACGTCCCTACGAGGAGAACAAGCTAGCACGCCAGCAACACTGAAGAACAGAGAGAAAAACAGGGAGACTGGGTTCACTGTTGCAGAACTGGCAGCTGAAGATGCAGGTGTAGCTAGAGAGTGATGGCAAAACTTGGGAACATTTAAACTGTAAAGCTGAAAGCCAGTCATCTCTTCTGACTTTAGGGAATATCCATTGCCATCACTATTCCCTCAGAAAACAAAGAAACAAACAAAAACCTCCCATCTGCCTAAGGAAAAGGTGTTAGATTTGTTTTGTAGAATTGCAAACAAAGATACCAAATCAGTGATTTGGGTGGCAAGAAGGCATATCAAAAAGATATTAAGTGACATTTAATTAAATTCTAATACAGAATTCATTAGAACAAGATCACAAGTAAATTAGGCTTATACTCAAATCTCTCAGTTTTTTCCCCTCTGGGAATTTACAAAAGTCAAGCTACTACTCATTTGCAGCATCAGTGGACTTTAAAAACATGCTTGCAACGTTCTTAACTATGAAAATATGCCTTGGCATACTGTAGTGTATGTTAAATATTCTGTGTCATAGTTGTGGGAGGATTTTTTTTTTTGCTCCTGTTTTAATCAAATGCTCTATTATATAGGCCATTAAAAAATTTAGCAACTAGCTTACAATTTTATAGAGTTTTAGGTATGGTATTCAAAAGAAAGCAAGATCCCTTATGTTCAATAAATTCTTACTTGGAAGATACTTTTAAAGCCAAGAAATAGATCTTATCATTGATCGTAACGTTATATTGTAAATGTTGGCTTTAATATAGAGACTCAATTTTAAAGTAACTCTGAAAAACCAATAGATAGAATTTTAAGATTTCAAAACCTGAGAAATACATCTTTAGACAGATCCATTTTTGCCTTAAGGATGGTCTGTACTTTGCTAAGATAAAAAGCTTCAGAATTTTAATATATTTCAAATCTATGGTTTCGTAAATTGCCCTTACTCCTCCATATTCTTTCCCACACACGCACACATGCACACACATACACACACCATTTGAACAGAAATACAGTCTCGAGCTCAGTTCAAATGAATGAAACAGAAAACCGATGGCTGTAGCTTTCAGTTTCTATCCACAGCACACGTAGGCCCAACCTGGAACACACACTGCTATTCAGAATGTGTGTAGTGACTGCAAATGGATGCAGGCTTCTAAAGCTGGATCCAACACCAAGGCTGGAGTTTGAACCACGCTAAGGGTAAATTTAACACTCATCTCACACACTGTGAGAAGCTGGCTCTGATCTATAGAGCATCCAGTCATGGAGTCTGAGGGGGACCTGCTTTTAAGGAAGCTGTCATACAAGGGAGGTAAGATGGAAAGTTGGTGCTAAGAATACTGGGTGGGGAAAGGTTTGGGTTTGGGGAACTGGTAGCTCAGACCTTGCCACTACATATTCACAACTTCAATGAGAGCTCATCAGGGGAAGCCTCCTCAGTCTGTATCAGAGCATGAGAGAGACGGGAAGGAGCAATCCATCATTGCAGATTCCTCTGCCCTGTGCGTGCCCACTTGGTAGCAGTCAGCACACACACTACACAGTAATTTACTTGGAATCCGTCTTTACTACAGTAACATATCATTAATTTCTGACAGATGTTCTTCAGCTCCAGCAGGGAGTCAGAGCAGGTGCCCTTGGCCACCAGGAAGAGAACACAGAGCAAACTGCTCTTCCATGCCTGCCAGCATGTTATGTTTTGCTGTTTTCAGTCTTTGCCATTCCCTACCTACAGAGGCTGTTTAAATAAGAAAATGCCTTCCACGTGATCATTTCACCTTTGTGAAGGCATAATTCTGCCTCAAGAAGGCAAACTTGATTCCTTCAAGACAAAGAACATCATACGTGTCAGGCTTAAAGCAGAAGTGCACGCATGGAATCTAATGCCTATTTTGGGGATTTCGATTGTACTGGAAAAGCAAAGCAACAGACATGCAAAGTGACCACCACAGAGGGCAGAGCACTCCGAATGTGAAGGACTTCAAAGCACGCAACTCAAGTAAAAAGAAACTGAAGCTCTCATTTACTTTAAATATGAAGTGGTAACTGGCAAACCACAGCCCAGGCAAGGTAGTTTCTCTGGGATTCAACAAGTGACAAAGCTTTGACACCTTTGTCATCTGGTTCATATTTAATCTGAGGTTTTATTCACGTGGTAGCATCAAGCATAGTAGAGTGTGAAAATAAAACTCAAATTCCACTTTCTGTGATGGCTGCCTTTACATATGTATACAACTAAACAGTAAAAACATTCTATTGTAGTGAGCTATAACTAGCCAAAGTTTCAAATACTGCTTAGACACGTGGTTCCTATCCTTACATTTTGGTCAAAATCTATATAAAATTCTACATAGAATTATATATATATGTATTTATATATGTGTATATATGTATATATATGTATATGTATATATGTATATATGTATTTATATATGTATATATGTATTTGTATGTCTACTGTTGTATATATACATATATATACACACATGCACATGTATTTATTTATTTATATAGTTTGAAATTTTTATATGGTTACAGTCTGGATTACATTTCAGAGTAGACATCTACCAAAGCGATGATGAATGAGATCTTGGCTCCTCAATTACCACATGAATTCCAGTGAAAATGAGGAATTTGAGGAAGCAGGCAATATTAGTGCCACTTACTTCTCTCAGGTTTGCTGTAAACAACAAACTTACATTTTCCTAAGAGATGACAATATAAAAACAGCTTCTACCAGATTACTTCATAAAACTGCTGAGAAGACAAACAGCATTCAGCCAAAGCAGGCTAACTACATTTTTGTGATGGACAAATTCCTTTCTTTTTAGCAGTTTACAGGAAGAAGAACTTGTTCTGCATTCTATATACTTGGTAGGTATGAAAGAAAATGTAGAATAATATTTGTTTATAGGAAGAAAGACCTCATAGTTCAAGAAAATTAAAGTTAAGGCCTGACAAAAATTCCCTTCTATTCCTGAATCCTGGGCTATAGAGCTTGGGAAATATTGACCTCCATGAATATTATTGAGATACATTCTAGAAAGTTCCATGCAAAATACTAACTGAAAATATCCCTGGGGTCTCAAAAATCCAATACGGCCAACTGCTATAAATGAATTATAATAAGTACTCATGAGTAATTAATCAACAAGAAGGGACTTCCCAGCTATGAGAGTAGAGTGACTCCTCAGGGAAGTAGTCAGAAAAGTTAGATAAAATGTTCCTTGGCTGGCTGCTCCCCTTCACAGAGGAGCAGTACCAGAGGATGTCTTCTGGGCTTCACTTGGCTCTACTCACTCCCCACGGTCCCGCTGCTACCTGTCATATTCCTTAAGGTGTCCTTGAAGACAGGGTGGGAGGGAAACTCAGACCGCTGGTCACTGGACTGACATCCTCAACATGACATGTCTTTAACAAGCACCTTCAAACCAGTATCAGGCTCCTTGTATGTGTGGTAGGGTGTGGGGAGGGTTGGCCTTTCTGTCCAACAAACCAGTAATGGTCTTATTTAATGGGATGGGAGCAAGCCAAAATGGACCTCCAACCTGCAGGTCACTTTCCCCTTTGGTTTTCTTAGAAGCCTGAAATTGTATCATATTGATTCAATCTTTAGGGAACTTCAGTACCTTCTCTATCAAAAGGTAGATACCTTCAGGAGGAGCAATAAACTACATAATATTCGGTTTCAGTGTGGAAAAGTGGATTGAACTTTAACTCTAGGGTGGGAGACTGAGAAGCATCCAAAGAAACTCCTAGGAACGGGGCAGAGGGTGGGAAAGTGAAGATCGGAAAGAAGAAATTGCCTACTCTGAAATTTAACTCCCTGCTTTAAGCACATACTGCATGAAAGGTACCTCTCTCCATCTCTCCTTTAAGACTTGCCGTCAAGGCTCGATTCAGGTTTGTTGCATCTCCAGCATGGGTAAATAAACAATGCATTCAGCAGCATCTATGCATAAACACAGTGGTAAAACCTCTCCTGTTCAGGTAGGAGTCCTTTGTTTAAGCTTATCATAATCAAATCAACTTCATAGCACTGTAAATTTCTATTTTTCTTCCTGTTGCTGCTTCCATCCCATTAAATAAGACCATTACTGGTTGTGACTTTTCATTTAAGGGGGTATTACAGTAACTGTGGAGACTCAGAGAGATCTCAGATATCCAGATATGAGGATACAATGCAGTATGCACTTCTACTTCCAGATCAAAGCTGGACTCCCAGTGAACTTGTTAAATGTATGTTGACAATAGGACACTGGACTCTACCACTGTTCACACCTACACTGTCAGGATACACTTAAATAGCAGAATGATGGACTATGACTATTTATGAAGAACCACACTATTTTATAATACAGCAGAAATCAGTGGGGGTGAGGGCAAAGATCTGCGGAGGGGGGAGGGGAAATCCCAAAGCCTATGGAACTGTATCATAAAATAATAATAATAATAAAGCAAAGAGAAAAAAGATAAGAATAAAAGCTATTGCTTCCTTCCCTTCCCTGTGCAGGACTGCCCTTGGTTTAGAAACCTAGGACTGCTCCCCACCGCTTCACAGTGTCTCCCTCCAGTCTCACTAGTTTATGAGCTTGAGAAGACATGTGCAAAGCTTTTCAAATACATGAGGGTCCCTAACACCCAACACAATGTGTGTATGCACAGCAAGGACAGGGAATGGATGCTTTGGAAACAGGTCTGAGAAGTAATTCTGTATGACCCTGAAGCAAGATGCTCCATCATGTTGACATTTGTCTATTTTCATCAAGCATTTTGTAGACCCTCAACATCACATCTTAGTTAAACTACCTGAGACTCTGGCCAGGACTGCTGGTTAGGCACAGGTACAGACCATTGTATTTCATACTTTTTATATTCCTCAATATTTTTATATCATTCTGAACTTGACTAAAATTTTTGTGAGTGATACATGCTTTTCCCAGGAAACAAACACATATAGTATTTAATTCCCCATTTTGGCAATTCAGGTAGCAATTCCATGAACCCGGTTACAATGAAGACAGACTGGGTCAATGCATAAAAGGCACCATGGAACAGGGCTACAAGCCCTGTGTGAACAGAATAGTCTTCCAACCAATCACTTCCGAATCACCTAGCGTGGTAAGAGGGGGCTGACTTCTTCCAAAACTCAGATTCATAGAACTAAGGTGTCCTTGATGGGCAGGAAAAGGATCACATATCAAACAGCTGTCAGTAAAAAAAAGCAGTTGACTTTAAAATTGTAGATTCACAGGTCCTGTTTCATTTTCAATTAAGAAGAGGTGTTTTGTTTTTTTTAAAGAATGAGGATCCAGAAATAATTTTAAATTTGTATTTTACTTTAACAGAGTCACTGGATTATGAAAATGGCCAGATCTACCTCCTAGTGAATCTGATCCTACATGTTCTAGGCATATGTGCTTTTACAAAGCTCTGTAACAAATTCTGATGTGCACCCACGGGTTCTAGCAGATCTTCCACAATTAATAGTGTTGTTGCATCTTCTAAGACAAAGCTCCCCAAGGAAATAGTTTCAATTGTTGCAAAAGCCTTGACTGCATGCAGTGATTTGCCTCACAACCTGTCTTGATGCCACAGGCTTTATTATCTCTTTAAAATCATCATTTAAAATTGCCATTCAGTTCAGACTTAGCAAAGCTGAGCCCTTCCCTGAAGCAAGGTAATGAAACTTGAGCATTTCTGATGCCAGCAGGCACCTGGAGTCCATTTCCAACAGTTTGTGGGCAGTGAAGCAAGTCTTGGCATGCTGCATAAACCAGGCTACAGAATGACCTGTAGCAAAACACCTTGAGAGCATCATGATTTCTTCTTGACCAAGCCCAAGCATGATCAGAACACAGAGCTGGCCTCTGCTGGGGACTGTGGGGGGAATTTTGAGTCTCATGGAGCTGCAGCAAAATGCAGCAGAAGAAAAAAAGAAATCAGCCTTGCCAGCAGTGTTGCATAACTTTGTACAGTGGATTTCGAAGGTATCTCATTTTAGCCCGGGAAAAATGGGATACTTAATTGTGTGTAGAAAAGCTGAAATTTCAGCATTGAAGGTACCTGCTTCTGTAAATACAAAATGACACATTTTAACAATTGAATGGGCAAATAGTTCAGTACAGGGATATTTCAAAAGTTCACATATAAAGTAATAAAATAAAAAAAGAAGTCTATTTTGGTATAAAAAGTATTTGAAATTCTTGCATATGAAGGAGTCTTCAAAAACTTCATGGAAAATGTGTGGTATAAAAAATTAACCATGGATTTCAAAATCTTTATATATATTTCATTTGAAAGGCAGATTTATAGATAAACCAAGAGAGAGAGAGAGAGATATCTTCCACCCACTGGTCCACTCCCCAAATGGTCAGAACAGGAGAGCTGAGCTGGTCTGCCAGGAGCCAGGAGCCTTCCCTGGTCTCCCATATTGGTGCAGAGCCTCAAGCACTCATGCCATCCAATGCTGCTTTCCCAGACAAAAGGATCTGGATTGGAAGTGGAGTGTCGGAGATTCGAACTGGGGCTCATGTGGGATGCCAGTGCCACAGGCAGAAGCAAGCCTGCTATACCACGGCACTGACCAAAATACCTTTTTTCCACTCTTCACCAACTTCTTGAAGTACCTTTGTAAGAAGGAAGACAGTCTATTTGCATATGAATTTTAAACATGTGAATGAATCAGAGCTGTGGGTGAATGAAAGCTGTAATCTTACAGAAATGAAAGTTTCCAGACTGATTCGTGGTCTGAGTGCTGCCCAGCAGCCAACGGGTGCTAAGGAACAGGAAGGAAGACACACACTCTACTTCCCAAAGAAGACTACCGTGAGAATCGTGCCTGCATTTCCTTTCATTAAAATGGGTCTTTTATAAAGAATCTGAATGAAGAACAGTGTCAGGCCCCCAGCAGTGCTGGGCTGCCCCAGGACTGCCTGCGTAGTTCTCACCTTTTCTCTGTCTACCCATTCTGTTACCTTTGCTGCAGATAATCAGAGGGCCTCAGGCCTCTTTTCCATTTCTCTCAAGATTGAGTTCACACCATTCTGACTTTCCTTGCCGAATCATGCAGAGTCATAACACATCTTGGTATATCTGATTTTAGCTTTTTTTTTTAAGTCAGAGAAGTTGGGCCCAGTGCAATAGCCTAGCAGCCAAAGTCCTTGTCTTGCATGTACATGCTGCCAGGATCCCATATGGGTGCCCATTCTAATCCCGGCAGCCCTGCTTCCCATCCAGCTCCCTGCTTGTGGCCTGGGAAAGCTGCAGATAACAGTTCAAAGCCTTGGGACACTGCACCTGTGCGGGAGACCTGGCAGAGGCTCCAGGTTCCTGGCTTCAGGTCAGCACAGCTGCAGTCATAGTGGCCACTTGGGGAGTGAATCAGCTGACAGTAGATCTTGCTCTCTGTCTCTCCTCTTCTGTGTATATATGACATCCCAATAAAACTTTTTTAAAAAGCCAGAGAAGTCATTCTTTTATGAAAGGAACTGTGGGCTACAGCAGCATCACATATCAGTTATCAACAAGCTTAAAATCTTTCATCTCAAGCTGTAAAATCCTTGTCCCAAAACCAATGGAATAACACTGAGATTACTCTCTTTCTGTTGGCAGCCTCATACGATTAGAAAGCGGTGCTTTACAAAACAGTTTCTTCCCCATTCCAAACCCCACCACAGAATCCTCCTGTATGGATGTATGGTCCTATTTCCCACACAAAGTTCCCCACAAATGGAAGGAAGACAGACCACTACACACTGTGGCCCACTATTTCTCATATGGAAACAATGAAATCTGGATAATCCAAAGATATCATTTACCTCTCCACAATTTTCCCTCCTACCATTTGAGGTGAGTTGGCTGAATTTCTCGAGAAGAAATGCGCTTAACACCTGTCATTTTCTCATGTCTTACTCTGTGTGAGCGGCTGCATTTGGTAGATTATACAAATCACTCCGTTCAATTCGCACAGCGGTTCTGCAAAGTAGGTGTGACTACCAAAGTTTTACAAGTGCATCCTTGCACTTTCAATAATCCTTTGCTCTTCAGTAGTCTATGGTTTCATAAGTATTTTTTATGAGCAAGTTTTAGGAATGTAGGCTTAAGAACAACCAAGGTAGTCGAATTTTAATGACACTAGTAGTAAACTAGAACACAAAAACACAAGCTTTATTATCCGCTAGAGATGAATTAAAAGTTGAGTTCCTTGGCATCCAATGCAAAGAAATAAATCAAAGCCACTGTGCATGTTAAAATAAATCAGGAGGATCAAAGCAACAATGCCTATGACAAACATTCTTAGTCACTTAAAGAATGACTCGCAACGGAGTGCTCAGCTTGAAGGAGTTCACAATCGAACTGCAGAGATGACTATTTCAAGAGATGGTTAAAGAATAGTTGGATCAATACTGTAACATAACCGCACAGTTTACTGTGTGGAGACAATCTGAGCAGCTTTCCTTAAGCACTTGATTGCTCTCTCCTTGACGACAAAACAGAACAAGTTAGGCCTTGGAAAGTACAGCTCAGTGGAAAACCTCAGGGGAAAAATGGATGAGCAAAAATGCAGCCATGCATTAGAGCAGGAGACGGCTTTATCTAAGGTAAGATTAAAAATGGAGCAGTTACAGAACATCCTAAAAACAATGGGCAATTGTTGGTGCTCCCCAGAAAGCCAGTGTACACAACTGTTGATTTTTAGAACTGTCATTTGTTAGCAACCACAAAACCACGAGGAAATAGGCAGGATTCCAAACAGAGACGTACAGTTGGAATTGGGATTCACAGCATTGGCAGCAATGAACTAGGTCTGTAATGACCATAACCCAACCTTAGAAAGAATAAGCTGCTTAGCGAAGGCTAGTGTCTCTGCAGCAGTAAAACAATATTTAGAGGTAAGAGGGGATCCACTGAAAATGTCATCGATCATTAGGGAAATGGTTGAACTATAAAATACATACACTTTGCCATCTACAAAATTCAATTCTAATTTCCTTTATTCTCCAAAGTGTACCCATGATTCTCTTTCAAAACAGTGTTTTCGTGCTCTAGGACAAATAAGCCACTAAATAAAGATGGCTGATGAAACATGCAACAAGGCCCAGCACAGTAGCCTTGTGGCTAAATCCTTGCCTTGCATGTGCCGGGATCCCATACGGGCGCTGGTTTGTACCCTAGCTGCTCCACTTTCCATCCAGCTCCCTGTTTGTAGCCTGGGAAAGCAGTAGAGGATGGCCTTGAGACCTGGTACCCTTGTGGGAGACCTGTAAAAAGCTCCTGGCTCCTGACCACACTTTGGCCATTGCGGACAGAAGATCTTTCTGTCTCTCCTTCTTTCTGTAACATCCAACTTTCCAATAAAAATAAATAAATCTTAAAAAATAAAGGAACAAGTGCAACAAGCCAGACCCTCTTTTGTAATGCAGATCATGTGTCCACCATCAGACAAATAAACATTGAAGATATAAAAGCGAGGCACTGAATACTTGTTTTTAATGATCTGTCAACTCTGCTTGAAATCTCTGCTCTAAGAGCAGTACAAAGACGTTTTCCATGTAACATACAGTTAATGGAAACAATTAACGCTGGACATGTATGTGAATATCCTCTGGAAATTTTCAGACAGTCTGTGAATGTCAGTTCACTTCCATGCTACCTCATTTAATCTGGGCCATCAGGAATGAAGTGTTCCCTCAAAGTAAATGTTCCATTTAACTCAATTTTCTGACTCTATATGATTAAAAAACATTTGAGCTTTTTTTATGGAAGTGTTTCCAAGTGAAACTAACACACATAGTTTATCAATTTATGTTCACTTATTTATTGATGTGAATTAGAGATTATGTATACATTACTATATATGTAATCGATTTAAGTACATTATAAAGATACAGATTAATTTCTTTTTACTTAAAATCAACAACTCAAACTGCACATATTTGTGGAGTGCTGCGTGATGTGTATGCATATATTTTGCAATGTCTTAATAAGGTAAATATGTTCATTCTCTCAAGCATCTAACATTTCTTTATGATGATAATATCCAAAAGTCTTATTTTCCAAACTTCTTAATAGAAAAAATATAGAGTAACATAACATTATCTTTATCCTATTGTGCAGTAGGCCCTAGGGCATTTTATTCCATCCAGCCATAACCGTCCGTCAGTGTCCCCCACACCTCCTCTCCAGCCTCTGCAAACCACAGGTACATTTGACTTCTATTAAATCACCTATTCTCTCAGACTCCATGTATGAGCTATTATGTGATATTCATCTTCCTCTGCCTGCCTTATCTCACTTAACACAATAACCTCCAGTTATATCCATATTGTTTCAAATGACAAGAATTCACCATTTTGTACAGCGGAGTAATATTCCATTGCAAATCTGCACTATATTTCCTTTGTCCTTTTCTCGGTGGATGGACACTAGGTTGCTTCAGTTCCTTGTTGTGAACAGTGCCATAATCAACATGGGAGTGCTGGTGTGTCTGACAAATTTCCTTTCCCTTAGTGCGCCCAGTTGTTGAGAGGATGTTTTGATAAATCTGTAGTTCTGATTATTTGAGGTCATCCACGGACCATGAAGGGAGGGCTGTAATATGTGTGCCTCCTGTGCATGACTCTGGTGCCAACATCAAGTCACCCAGACTGTTCGAAGCAGCTTCCATCAGCAGTGCCTGCTGCTTAGAGGCCCCTGGCCGCGTACTCTCCAGCCTAAAGGCCTAGAGAAAGACACACGCACCAGGTGGTGCTGACTCTCCCCTGGTCCTTTTCTGTTTTCTTACACCTGGCGCCCGACTCACCCTGCTCTTCACAGGTTAAGCAGGGGTGGCAGAGGAAAGCGGCCTTCCAGGTAAGTGGATCGTAAGAAGTGTAGAAATGCAGAAACTGAATGAATATTTGTTTTATAAAGAAGTCATAAAGACTTTCCCTTCAGACATATAATAAAAAATCCACTTAACCTACATGAATAAAACTTTATAAAAAAAAACTTGATGTGTTTATGTGAATGGTTCAATGAACATTTAAAAATTCTTTCAAAAATGTAAACAGTGTTTGTATGATTTGTCTTCAGTAACGTTACATAGTTTTATAGTCATGCCTAATTATTTAACGTCTTTCCCCTCTCGTTCCTTAATGCTTTGTACAATGCCAAGCATTATGTAAGTATCTCAAATGAATGTCTGGGAATCAATGAATCAAAATATTCCAGTGTCACGGAAAAACTTTAAAAATTCAGTATCTAAAAGCTTAATCCAGTTTATCTTAAATCACCTATGGTTACTACACTAATCGGGAAACAGTACGAACATATTGAAAACTATGCATCCTATTAGCCAGTAACATTTTCAAATATTTACCTTAGCTGATCGCTTTCCTATTGATCACCTTATAAAATATTAAGGATTCAGTGCACAAGAATTAAAGAACAATTACAAAAGTGTTTCCCCTGATTCTGCTTCTGGAAATCCCTATGAAAGAGTGGAAACTTCCATATAAACAAACAGCAGTCTTAACCTTCATGCGATTTTGATTAAGCATCTGCTGTAGTTAGCTTTTGCTCCACCAGATGGCGTCTATAAATCAAGCCACATGTCTATTTCTATTTTCTTTCTTTTTTTTTTTTTTTAGTTTTTTCTGCATTTGCCTTATTTTATCTATTTCTATTTTCAAGAGGATACCAATCGTAGTGCAATGCTTGTCTTGTCTATCAGAGGAATGATTGTAAAACTACACTGTTACGAGAAGCAGAGGGCGGACTGCACTGAGTTACAAAGCAAGCCTGATGATTCATTCAAGTGTTCATTCTACCAACATTTACTAGAGTTTCTGATTCTCCAAACATTATGCTGAATACTGAGAGAAAAAGTGTTTGCCCTCAAAAAGCTTGTGATTTATGCAAGTAGACAACTTGCAAAGGAATAGCTATAAAAGAGTGCATTAAGTTCTCTAATTGAGAAGCCTTGGCATCACATGTTATAAAGGATACATGTGTCAGCTCTTCAAGGGATGTCAGTGTGTTGGGGAGCAATCCACGTGGACAGGACAGGACACACAGATATAGAGGCATGACAAAAGCAAGGCGTTGTGGAGGCTGAAATAGAGTTATAGGGCTGGCACCAGGTCTGTGTGTGTGTGTGTGTGTGTGTGTGTGTGTGTGTGTGCTAATAGAAAGCAGAGGAGATAAGACAGTTCATAAGTCCCTAACATGACTATCTTCCAGCTATCATAGTAAACTAAATTGGAGAAGCCTGGCCAGCAACAGGCATATTGATTATACGGATAGCTAAAAATACTCATATTTTCATGTGTCATTACAATCAAAGTTTCTCAGAAACCTCCAGGTTGGATGTAGTGGCTTAGTGGCCATCAGCTGCCAGTGTGGAATTATTATTGAATTAACAGAACCTGCCAAGAAATCAGATAGCTTCAAATTCTGGCTGTCACATTAGTGACAATGAACAAATCCATTTATTAATAATGAACTGCATTTCTCTTGCTGAGACTTAAATAAAGCAGCAAAAAAAACTGGGATCTAGTATGACTGATTTTTAACATTACAAGGGTGGTGATCACAAACAGGCATGGTATAAAAATCAAGCAGGAAAAATGCTTGTATGGAATCCCGGTAGAAAGTTTGAAACCTACGCTCTTCAAGTCAGGCTTTTTTTTTTTAAAAAAGGTTTGACTACTATCAAAATTAAACTATATACTCCTAATTCTACATAGATGATATCTGCAAAAAACAGCTGAACAATAATTTAAATATTAAAATACATGTTCTTGGAGAGTATTCTGAGATTGTAGCAAGGTAGTTTCTGTTGTTCAGTGATTCTTCAGGCTAACTCACTGCACTTTGGGACACAAAACATTTGGGACCTAGATGAGTATAGAAGTTTTAAAAATAGTACAAAGGGTTGGAAGGCTTTAACCAGACAGCAGGCATTTTATTCCCTTGTGTCAAAGCTTTCCCTTATGTGATTTTTGTATTCTTTCATCATTAAATGAAATGGATGGTGGATGAGAAGAGTTTTAATTCAGAGATGACTATGAGATGAATTTAAATCATTTTACTAACTCCCGGGAAACATACTTTATTAAAATACATCCATTGAGTTTACCCTTCTTTAAATTCTTCTTTAAATTCTATGACTGTGTTGGGCCTGGCGGCGTGGCCTAGCGGCTTAAGTCCTCGCCTTGGACGCCCCAGGATCCCATATGGGCGCAGGTTCTAGTCCCGGCAGCTCCACTTCCCATCCAGCTCTCTGCTTGTGGCCTGGGAAAGCAGTCGAGGACGGCGCAAGGCTTTGGGACCCTGCACCCGCGTGGGACACCCGGAAGAGGTTCCTGGTTCCCGGCATCAGATTGGCACGCACCGGCCCGTTGTGGCTCACTTGGGGAGTGAATCATCGGACGGAGGATCTTTCTGTCTCTCCTCCTCTCTGTATATCCGGCTTTCCAATAATAATAATAAATCTTTTAAGAAAAATTCTATGACTGTGTTAATACTCAGATTCAATTATTTAAATTTCATTGAAATGAAAATAGATCAGGTACTACTAGCAGCTAAAAACAAAACTGAAATATTTTCATGAATGTAATAAACCTTTCCTAAGTGCTAAAGTTTGCCGAGCAGTTACTATAGGTCAGGCACTGAGCTAGGAACTCTAAATATATCAAATATATCATTTCAATTAAACTTAAACTTGGGAGGAAAAAAGAAATTTACTTGGCCATCACAAAATTTACATTAGATTGTTTCAGGTGAAATTCACTCAGCTTTAGAAGCACTCTATCAAATATTGTATAAATAATAAATATGGGGCCCCACCTACATATATTGATGAAAAATGTCAAAGAAAATTATTTGAAAAGACAAACTCCACTGGATAACTATAATGAACACAAATGCATTAAGTTCTGCTACATAGGGCCCGGCACAATAGCATAGCAGCTAAAGTCCTCGCCTTGAACACACCAGGATCCTATAAGGGTGGCGGTTGTAATCCTGGCAGTCCCGTTTCCCATCCAGCTCCCTGTTTGTGGTCTGGGAAAGCAGTCGAGGATGGCCCAAAGCCTTGGGACCCTGCACCTGCATGGGGGACCCAGAAGAGGCTCCTGGCTTCGGACTGGCTCAGCTCCAGCCACTGCAGCCGCTTGGGGAGTGAGCCATCGGATGGATGGTATTCCTCCCTGTCTCTGCTTATCTTTGTGTATCTACCTTTCTGATTAAAAAATTTAAAAATCTTTTTTAAAAATTCTCCTAAGTAAATACAATATCAGGTGGAATTTATTAATAACTTTTGAGTAATAAATCTCACAACTATACTTTAAAAGGCTTATTTTTTTTATTGGAAAGGCAGATTTACAGAGAGAGACACAGAGAGAAAGATCTTCCTTCTACTAGTTCACTCCCCAAATGGCCATAACGGCCAGAGCTGAGCTGTTCTAATCCAAAGCCTGGAGCCAGGAGCTCTTCTGGGTCTCCCACGTGGGTGCAAGGTTCCACCCTCCACTGCTCTCCCAGGCCATAACCAGGAAGCTGGATGGGAAGTGGAGCTGCCAAGACACAAACTAGCACCTTATGTGATGCCAGAGCCTACAGGTGGAGCATTAGCTACCTGAAACGCCAGATGCACAGCTATCTTCTAAATGCTTATTTCCCTCTCTTTGAAAGGCAGAGCCACAAGGAGAGGTGAAAAGTGAGACTAAGACCGAGCTCCTCCCCTCACAGGCTCACTCCTCAAATGCCTGCAACAAATGCAGCCAGACCAGGCAGAATGCAGATCAGAACTCAGCCAGTCTCCCACGTGAGTGGCAGGAGCTCAAGCCATGAGACACCTGATCCTGCATCACAGGATGTGTTAGCAGGAAGCCAGATGGAAAATGCAGTGTGGACCTCAACCAGCACTCTCATGTAGGTTGTGAGCATCCCAAGCGGAGACTTGACCGACTGCACCACAACACCAGCCCCTCACAATGATTCTTTTGCGCTCCATATATATTTTAAATCACATTAGATCATTCCTCCTATTGACTAACTGATACAATGACAGAAGCAAAATAGCATTTTAAGAAGCATTTCTGTTGATGCTGAAATCCTACTTCAAAATACGCCCCTGGGGATATCTAAAGCACCTTAAGCATCCAGGAAACTATTCACACACAGCTGTTTCAAGAAGATACTGCACACCATCCTCACAGGCCATTCAACCAATACCTAGGATAGAATGAATCTTAACGTATATTCAGTTCAAAACTCTCCTCCAACTTCCCATATAGGATTCATTATTGCTCTAGAGGTAAGGAAGAGGGGACCCTAACAGACAAAACACCTAGGCCAGGGATCGACCTCCAAGGTGTTCCACAGAGGTGACCCAGGAGAGTCTTAGTTTATTGCTACATCTTCAAATAAATCTGTGAAGTCCGACAACAGTCAGACACAGGCCTCGGGGAGCAGTCACAGCTGAGAACACAGCAGCCGGCATCTCCAGCCTCCTTACTTGTCCATGTTCTGGTTTTCCTACAGTTCGGTGACGCACAAACCATTCAAAGCCAAGATGCATTCTGTAGCAGGGGACATAGCAAAAAGGGACCTGATGACATTTCCAGCGGTGGAGCAGCCAGTGATTAACTATCAAGGAATTAAGGACCCGGCTGACTCGATGAGCTTTGGCTGGGTGCAGTTAGGAGTCCATCACGGAAGTTTACTTGCCTCCTGTCATGTTTCGGAGGTGCCCAGTTTCAGGCACCAGGACAAAGTCAGCTGGGGAAAACAAACAAGGCAGTGCCAGCCTCCACTGTTCATGTAGCCCTGCCTCTGCCTCAGCACGCCTCAGCCCTGCCTCTGCCTCAGCATGCTGCACTGCAGCGTTTCTGTCCCAGCAAACCTCAACAAACGGATCCTGACTTCTTTGGACTAAACCAAAGCAAACCCAGGAAAGAGCAGTGTGTGTACCAGAGTAAGTGCAGAAAGACACCTCCCATCACCTCTCTGTCTTCTGCCCTCCAGAAAGGCCAACCTAGCTGCTGCAAATTACACCACGTTTAAAGAAGCCAGTGCAGAGACATGATTAATAGATCAGAATCTAAACTACATCCTGCAGGATGAGAGACTGAAATAACTGCCAACGCTACATTCACAAGAGTTGTCATTTATAATTAAAAGGAGTTGAAGAGTCCCTGCTGATTACAAGTTCTTAGGCCTTTTAAAGAAAAATAAATGCACCATGTATGAATTTCCTTGTTTGCTTTCAGCAGTGGGGGCAGAACCAGAAAAGCCTTTCCAAGGTGACATGTGTGGAGAGGTAGACAGGGCGCAGACCCAGCGCCCCACGGCTCCCGGGAGGTCTCAGGTGAGCCTTGCATGGGCATTCATTCAGGCATAGAGCCCATAGATTCTTATGCTCAGACTTTGGGGTATGAAAGCTTTTATCCTCAGAGAGTATGACCTGTTGCCATGCAGATATGGGTATATGACAAGCAGCCTACTACATAGTAATTAAAAATGACAAAATCAACAAACAACAACTGCTAGTAAGCATGTGGGGGAAGTGGTACCCTAATCCACTGCTGGTAGAGCGTAGACTAGTGTAGTCATTATGGAAATCAGTATGGAGAATGCTCAGACAACTGAAAATTAATATGTCATATGACCCAGTTGTCCCACTCCTAGGAATACATATCCAAATGAATGCTGTAGATGGGAAAGCAACCGAAACCCTATATGTATAGCTGCACAATTCACAAAGAAATGGAAACAACCCAGATGCCTGTCAA
Source organism: Ochotona princeps (assembly GCF_030435755.1). Taxonomy (NCBI): domain Eukaryota; kingdom Metazoa; phylum Chordata; class Mammalia; order Lagomorpha; family Ochotonidae; genus Ochotona; species Ochotona princeps. The sequence goes on along the minus strand of NC_080834.1, from coordinate 19,030,273 downwards.
CAGATGAACAGAGAAATTGAGGTATCTATTCTAAAGAATATCACTCAATCATAAAAGAATAAAATTCTACCATTTGCAACAAAATGGTTCCAATTGGACATCGTCATTAATGGTTAGTGGAGTGAGTCAATTCCAAAAGGACAAATATCATATGCTGTCTCTATATAAGATAGCCTTTATACAAATTGCAAAATAAATATAGATATAAGTAATCAAATATATACATTTATTCTCATAGATGAATTGTGTGACAGACCAGCATAGTGGGAAGCAGAGACATCTTGAATACACATGTCTACAAAGGAGTCCCAATGGAAACATTTAAATATGTCTCTGCAGTATAATGATGGATCGTATCCCTTTGCTGATACCTACCACGATGTACAAATACCATGACGTCTTTAAACAGAAGGAAGTTAAACTTGTAGCTGTTACTAAGGGACTATTCTGCTGGGATAATTCAGGGGGAAGTGGCGGGAGGAGAAAATGAAATGGGAGAAAGGAGAGAGGAAGAAGAATCCCCGTACCTGCAAACTTTAAATTAAAAAAATGACGTAGAGGCAACTAAGAGGGCTGTGTCCCACACTGGCGTACCTGTCTCCCATGCCACACTCTGGCTCCTGATTCTGCCATGCTGCTAACACAGACCCTGTAAGGTGAGCAGTGATGGCTCCTGTTCTACCACCTGCTCGGAGTTCCCGGCTATCTGCCCCAACTCCAGCCATCGACGGTATATAAGCAGCAAACCAGCAGATGACAAGCCCCTCCCCTGCACACACTGTTTCCTTTGTTTTGTTTGTTTGTTGCTTTCCTTCTCTCTTTGCCTCTCAAATGAATACATGATTTAAAAAATATATAATGTAAGTTTTTAAAAAGATTTTATCTATTTGAAAGGTAGATTACCTGGAGTAAGGAAAGACAGAGAACATCTATCCTCTGATTCACTCTCCAAATGACCATGATGGCCGACACCAGATCAGGAATAGGTATCTCATCTCCGTTTCCCGCATGGGTTCAGGGGCCCAAGTTCTTGGGCCATCCCCTGTTGCCTTTTCAGGACCATCAGCACAGACTCCAACCAGTGTCTGGAGACGGGCTGCTAACTTAACACAGTGCACCACAACACTGGCCCATAAGAGAAACTTCATTTTATTATAGTTTAATAAATGTTTGCTTTATTAAAAAAAAAGAGAGAGAGAAACTTCATTGATGTGAAATAGTGGTAGTATAATGGTAACTGCAAAAATTCCTTTTTTTAAAATTAAGCTATCCTAGAGTGTGAATCAACACACGTAAGAGACCAGGATATATGTCACTACACAGAACCTTCGTAAATCAGGGCTGTCAGGTGACAGTTACAGGAGAACCTTTCCCCGTTAGGGCTTTTGTATTTTTTTTTAGGATTTCTGCAATAAATGTCTACTACCTTTATAAAAGAAGGGAATCAAAGGCAGGAACAACAGATCTTCCCACCTCTTTGTCCCATGGGAGAAGAATAAGCAAGGGAATGTGCAATATGTAATTAGCTCTTAAACTTACCTTTCCTGCCTTGTAATCACTTGACTCTGATCACAGCAGGATACCTAGCAAAAGCCTATTTGGGGTGGAGAGGAACAGGGCAGGCGAAGACGCACCCACAGGAAATCAAAAGCTAAAAGTCAGCGATGCTGCAGGAAGTTGTGCCAACCGATACAGACACAGAGAGTGATGCCGCGAGGCATGCTTTTCAACATAGCTTAATGGCCTTCCATTAAAAAAAAACTCATCTAGAGTTGTTATTTTTCATATTCACAATGTGTCAACTTACATTTAAAATGAATAATGTGCTTGAAGTTGGAAACATTTCCTCTTGTTATATTCTGGCTTTAAGTAAAAAAAAAAAAAAATAAGAAAGGTGGCGGAGAGGAGAAAAATGCATTCCCTGCAGGAAGAGGATTAATGACGTACGGTAATTACACCATTAGGTTGGAAGATCCATAACAGTCTAAACCTCCACCAAACACATTCCTCAAGAGACACTTTTATTAAAAAGAAGTGTAGTCATCTCAAATTCATAAGCAAAAAGGTTTGTCTCAAAATCCTTTGTGTGTGTGTGTCTCATCAGATTGTCTAAGTCATTTGTTCCACCGTTCCTGGCCCAGAACCATTTCGGATAAAAACAGAGTGAGTTTATATCCCAGGCCAGAGACAACACGTTTGCAGATGTAATGTGGGGAATGTTCAACTCAGGAAAAAATTTGTCAAGGCAACAAAAAGGAATGTACACTCTCTGTTTGTTGCTGCACATTCTTGGTCAGCTGGAGGTCCTTTCCCCACCAACCTCCCAAGTTCCCTTGTCTGAGATTCCTCCAAGAAAGCAGGGAGCCAGGAAGAGCAGGTGTGGGAAGCACACAGAGCAGGACAATGAAAAATGATGGCAGAAGAGCAACAATGCAGCAAAGCAGGCCAGCCCTTGTGCTCTGCATCCCTTGCGCTCCGCATCCCTTGCGCTCCACATCCCTGAGCACTACTGCCACCACTCAAGATCAGGTGTGTGTGCAGCCCCATCTCCTTACTCTATTATTCTGCTTGGATTTCATTTTTATGCCTTGTTTTCTGCTTGGCATAATTTTGTAAACCAATTAAATGTTTCTCTAGAAATGGAGAAATATAAATCCCACATAAGTAATCATTTGTTCAGGTTATACCATTTTAAACTATAATGAAACAAAACACTAAAATGCTTCCTGTGATGCAGCTATCAAAAACAGTTGCACTCGGTTCTCCATAAACGATGGTCAGACAATAGAAAGACAATCACTTTCAAACAGTTTCATTTGAAAACTCACCTCTTCAAGTGCAGCAAAATTTGAACAAAGACTTATTTTGTGTTAATTATAATCCCTTGTGGATCTCTTATAAATAAGACTTTTTTTTTGCAAATAGAAGGTATCAATTTTTTTGTTTTAAAAAGGAAGAGATGCTGGCATCCCAAATCAATGCACTGGTTTCGGTCTGGGCTGCTCTACTTCCAATCCTGCTCCCTGCTAGTTCTTGGGTCCTTGGCTCCCTGCACCCACATGGGAAACCACATGAAACCGTAGGCTCTTGACCTGGGCCTGGCTCGGCCCAAGCTATTGCAATTAGCTGGGGAGTGAGCTAACAGATGGGAGGTATCTTGATCTCAATCTCTTTCTTTCATGTTTTGCTTTTCAAAAAAAACTTGAAAAAAAAACCTAGCATTTATCTAAAGCCTACCATCACACCTTCACAAACTGTTACCATTTAATCCTCAGCACCCTTTCACAGATGACACCACGCAAGTGCAGAGAAATTGCTTCAGGGTCATTTGGTGGGAATGATGGGGCTGAAATTTAAAATTCTGTTCTCTCCACCTTCAAAAGACACATTTTTTCCTAATATCTTTGTTCATAACAGCCAGGAATATCTCTATTTTGGCAGCTGTGTTATAAAGGTCCTACCCAAGCAGACACCAGTAAGATTTGCTATTTGTTTAATTTTGGCCTAAGGATAAGATTAAGGAAAACGGTTGGATAGGATGAGACCAGTCACAAATACCAAACTCAAAACAGACAAATGGCAGTAATAACCACGCAGCAAATGTGAAGATCTTGATTATTTTTTTTAAAAGTCTTATTATTAAGAGATGACTTCATTGATCTCCCGAACAATCCTGAGAAGCAATGAAGCAAGCATTACCATCAATCCCATCTGCTAACTACAGAACATGAGGCTGAGAACGAGAAAGTGGCTTACCTAAGGATGATCACTGGTGGCAAAAGAGAAACCAGGCTGCTCGTGTGTTTCTTTTTTCTTTTTTTAAAAGATTTATGCATTTATTTGAAAGACAAAGTGACACAGAGAAAGATAAGAGACAGAGAGAATGAAGCTGGTGCGGTAGCCTAGCTGCTAAAGTCCTTGCCTTGCATGCACCAGGGTCCTATATGGGCACCAGTTCTAATCCCGGCTGCTCCGCTTCCCATCCATCTCCCTGCTTGTGGCCTGGGAAAGCAGTGCGGGATGGCCCAAAGCCTTGGGTTCCTGTACCTACATGAGAGACCTGGAGGAGGTTCCTGGCTCCTGGCTCTGGATCAGCTTAGCTCTGGCCATTGCTGCCGTTTGGACAGTGAATCATCGGACAGAAGATCTTCCTCTCTGCATATCTGGCTTTCCAATAAAAGTAAATAAATCTGAGAGAGAGAGAAGGGAGAGAGAGAGAGAGGAGAGAGAGGAGAGAGAGGGAAGAGAGAGAGAGAAAGAGAGAGAGGAGAGAGAGAGAGAGAGAGAGGAGAGAGAGAGAGAAAGAAAAAGAGAGAGAGAAGGAATCTTCCTTCTACTAATTCACTCCCCAAACATCTACAACAGCTGAGGCTGGGCCAGGGCCAAGGCCAGAAGCAGGAACTCCACCCTAGCCTCCCAGATGGGCAGCAAGACCCAGGTGATTGGACTATCGTTAGCTACTGTTCCGGTTGTGTTAGCAGGGAGCAGTTACTCAGACACTGACATGGCACACTGCACGTTTGAGGCAACAGTGTAACTTGCAGTGCCAAAATACCTGCCCTGAGAACGCAAAGTTCCTAATGCATTATTCAATACAACCTCTCCTATGTCATGCAATATTCAGGAAATAATTTTTATCAAAATAAAACTGATATAGCTGGAACAAATGTCCAGCATCCCCTGTAGCCGCCACTTGGAGCAGGTATTCTACTGCAGAGGCAATAGTTTTTATTTCTTGTTTCTTCAATCCATTCTATTCTGACAAGCCAACGTGTTCTGTGTTCACAACTCGTTCCTGACCATGTTCCGTCTGCTTCCCTGAAGAAAATCCTCAGGAAATTTGTTTTTGAGAAAACATTCTTAGTAGTAAACTAGTCACAGCCCCAAAGTCTTTTCTCACTCAACATTTTTTATTCCCTCCACTCTCGTACATCCCTGCTTTGAAACAGAATCAGTAAACAGAAAGAATGTCCACAGAGAACAAAAAAGAGCGGAAAAAAAAAATCTGTTCTCTGAGAGCTCTTCAGATCTGGGCTAGCGAGTAACCTGGCCTCCTGGAGAAAACACTACACACAAATCCCTAGTCCAATGAACAACGTGCTATTTCGCAAAGCAGTCTTTTTTTTTTTTTTAAATGTGTGTTTGTTGCAGAAGAAGAATGGGAGAGGGGGAGAGAACGTGAGAGAGTCTATCTCCAAATGTCCAAAATAGCCAGCATTGGCCTGCTCGAGGGCAGGAGCCAGGAACTCAGGCCAGGTCTCCTATGCGAGTGACGCGTCCTGAAAGTGCGACAGGGACTTGTTAGATCCATCATCTGCTGCCACCAAGGTCTGCATCAGCAGGAAAGCTGGAGTCAGGAGCAGCAGCCAGGTACTGAATCCAGACACACTGCTACATGGGACATGGGCATTTCAACCAACACGAGTAGGCTAAATGCCCACCACAAAGTCCACCTTTGGTGTTTCTTCTGTCAAGAATGCCTTCTCAGGGATCACACTGTGGCAAAGCAAGTCAAGCCACTCAGTATCTGTGACACCTGAATCCCAGATGAACACAGGTTGAACTTCCAGCTGCTCTGTTTTGGATCCAGCTCCTTGCTATGTCCTGGTAAAACTAGTGGAGAAATGACCAAGCATTTGTGCCCCTGCACCTATGTGGGAGACCCAGAAGAATCTTTGACTCCTGGCTCCTGGCTCCAGCTGGCCCAGCCCCATCTGTTGCAATCATCTGGTTCCCCAGGAATGAACCAATGGATGAAGATTCTCCCATCCTCCCATGTCGCTGTGTGTGTGTTTGTGTGTGTAAGATTCCTGCCCTGACCCATCTCGCTTGTTTTTTTCTTGCCACTTAGGAATTTTCAACTGGATAGTAAAATGTTTGTCTCCCCCATGAGGTTACAAACTCCATATAGTTCACCTCTGGAAAATAATAGGTGTTTAGTACATAACTGCTGGATAAATGAGGACCTGTGAATTCTAGGTAATAAATGGTGTCTCATTTGATCTCCGTCTTTGTCTCTCTCTTGGTTATTTCTTTTTCCCTAGAATGAAGAAAGTGCTTCCTTGAGTGGGAGTCAAGATGATCAATCAATTTGTGCACAGTCGCACACTATCACAGTTACCAAAAGCCATTCTGACTGTGTGGACAAGATGTGTGTCTGCACAAATGTAGGCTGCTTAAGCTAATAAGGAAAAATGGGAGTCGATGCTTTACACCTGCGTCGCACTTCGCAGTTCTCAAAGCGTTGTTACAAATCTATTAAATTGGAAACTTCCACAGAGATACCAAGACACAGTCATGAAATTCCAACTTGAAGCTCCAGGCTCATATGCAAATTTGTAAAAGAAACATTCTGTGGCCTGTTCTGTCAGTCTAAAAATGTCATAACCCACATTCAAAACAAAAAGTCAAACAAATGGAAAGCAGGTGAGGGTATGTGACGAAGGGTTCCAGGGAGGGCACTGTTTTGTGAAAAATGGATCAGCAGTGGGACACAGATACAACTCTAAAGGAAAGGAGGAAAACAAAATTTTATACAGGTGATTTTTTAGGCCCTTATATGTAGTTGTTCAAACACTTCTTTCATGCTATCACTTCATGGCTGTTCTCTATTTTAAAAAAAACATCCACAGCATGTATTAAACACCCAGCATACCACACCAGGCAACTTCAAAGACACTAGTGGAAATTACTTGGCTTTCCCTCTGTACAACCCTGAGAGAGCTCTGGTTAGAAGAGACACCAGAATCCAGCTTTGATTCTGGACTTTTGCTGATGTTAGCGTATCAAAGTAACACAGGTTAGGGTTTGCTCCTTCATTTTTACACATGAGATGTCCCTTATACATATCTGGCAGGGACAGAAATGCAGGAACGGCCTCCTGGCCCATCCTGCTTCAGAGCAACAGTGTGCACAATGACAACACATTTGCCTTAGGTAGAAAACCTGACCGCTCTGGCTCTCAGGATTCTTCTGCAAAACAGAAATAATACATGCTGTGAGGCATCCTGGGAGGATCAATGGTTATTTATAGGGCTGTAACGAGCTACTTGAAATATACTTGAAATAGAACAAGCACAACTGGTTTACTGCTTTAAAAAGTCCTATCAATTCATGTTGTACGTATTCAACAATCTCAGGTGGGCTCGGGAAATGCTGTCATAATGACTGCCTATTTGGGTCAGAATCCATCCTGTGATACTATGACTTTGTACCCACCACCCACAAGCATGACTGACACAGTCCATTCACAGTAGAGGCCAGAAAGGTTGTGCAAACTGAGGGAGCCCTAGTCAGCACAGCAACAGGAATTCATTTGCTCTATGGATATTTTCCTCCAGGCACTTCTATGATCCTAGAACATGTGCAGTACTGTGAAGTTAGGTGGGGAGATCTAAGAAGTCCTTGTCTTCCAAGAGCTTACACTCTTGGTGTGGAGACTGCGTTTTGGAAATGAGACTACAGAGCAGTAAAAAGAAATCTGAGCTAGTTAAGGTTCCACAGCAGTCTTCTCACACCACTCATCTTTGCTAGATAGCTGTTCTGTAAGCTTCAGTTCCCATATCTAGAGTTCTCACTGGCATTAAAGTGTATGATTTAACTTGTTAAAAGTTCAGAAAGTCTAAAGAGAGAGAGCTAGCAAATGTTCTACAAACGCCAGCTACAGTGAGGATGGTGTGTCTTCCCTATTCTTAAGCTCCAGTGATTTATCCACCTATTTTATATTATCCTAAAAAAACAGAGGCGGGCAGGCACTGACTTTCACATCTGGAGTATGTCCTATTTATTATCAGGTGATATTTGAGTGGCTAGTTATATTTCATTTTGTTCTCATTATGGAACCTATCGAAATTAGGGATGATGATCTTTCTGGACTAAATTATCTTCTCATTCTTTTTTATCTAGAAGATTGGGAAGATGGTGGGGAAGCGGGGCGGCACTGATCCACCAGCTCACTACCCAAACACCTGCAATGGTGGGTGTCAGGAACCCAACTACTTGAGCCCTAACGTGTAGCCTCTCAGAGTGCATATCAACAGGCAGTTGGAATCAGGAGAAGCTCTTTTGTTGTTAAAGTAGCTCATCTTCTAAAAAAGAGGCACAAAAATTATGGTTTATTGCCTAACAATAGAAAAAAAAACTAGACAGAGGTTGCTGGTTCTGTCTGCTACTCCAGAAATAACAATGATCATCATCATTTTGCGGAAGTTTCAGGAATCCCAGAGCTCAAAAAAGGGACTTTCTGAAATTTTATTACTTTCGTGGTTACCTGCACATACTTTGTTGAAAAAGACTTTACGTGCTGCAGAGTCGTTCACCGGTTGTATTTGTATGGTACCACCCTATACCATCCATACTTCTAGCCAAGCCTCAAAATTCATTTCAAGGCAAGGGCTGACAGAAGATGATCTGATGTCTTCCTGCAGACAATGGCTTTGCTGCTTAATGTTCTTGCACTCATTTCAATATTCCTTGATGTGATGTCATTTGAGAACAGTAACAAAAGAATAGACCTATTTCCAAAATGCCACTGAGTTGAGTCCATTTAAGCAGCCTATTGCATAAGCTGTTCAATGACCTAAAACTTGCTGAAATAAGGCATATTTTCTAAGTTATCTTGCCTGACTAGAACAACTTCTAAAGCCCTTTCTTGAGAACCATGAATTAAAACATAACGGTTTTCATGAAGCTCTTTCAGGATGATGAAATATTCATTCAAAAATATCTTCAAATGGAAATAAGGCAGAAATCAGCCTAACTCATTTCTTCAATGTATGACTCATTCTGGTTTCCTGACCAGCTCCAAGGGGCTCAAGTTCATGATCAAGCTTTATTGTCATACCTATAGAGAGATCCTAAAAGGCAGAGCAGATTCATTTTTAAATAAACCTCATTAGTGAACAGAAAGAACTCACTGCTTTTAGAAGTGAACTTTTTCTTTGTTCTCTCATGTCATTCATTACAACTTGCCACAGTTTCAAGTTCTTTGTAATAGCCTCCAAGTCAAAGGTAAAGAAACTCCAACTGAGCCAGCATTTATTTTGCTCCAGAAAAAAGGGAAAATTAGTACTTTTAGTGGCTTGTCCATTAGAGAAATGAGACACAATGCTTATTTTTAATTTATTTGAGAGGCAAAGAGACCGAGAGATGCAGAAGACAGACTCCGCATACCTACAATGGTCACAGCTGAGCAGAGGTGAAGCCAGGATCAGGAACCCAGGAACCATACGCAGGGCTCCCACATGGCTGGCAGGAACCCAGTCACTTGCATCATGACTGTCGCCTCCCAGGGGCTGCATTAGTAGGAAGCTGGAGTCAGGAGCCAGAACTTCCATGTAGGACACTTCACAGCATCTCAACTGGCAGACTACATTCCCACCATCAGGTGTACTGTTAAGATACCTACTTTTACTGTCCCTAAATGTCATTAATGGGATACGGTCAACTTCTCTGGATCACATACCTTGCAAAGAATCCAGAAAGAATCTGTCTTAGCTACAAATTCATTCCTTTTGTATATCATAGTGTCTGACACACAAACTATCTTAAAAACAGAAAAAAAGACTATTATATAATTTTGCTGATCTGCAAATACCTAGAATGCATAAATCCTTTTACTTTTTACTGCTGGGGGAATTATGGAATCTTGAGAGGTGACTTAAAAGTCAATATGTTGGGCCCGGCGGTGTGGCCTAGCGGCTAAAGTCCTCGCCTTGAAAGCCCCGGGATCCCATATGGGCGCCGGTTCTAATCCCGGCAGCTCCACTTCCCATCCAGCTCCCTGCTTGTGGCCTGGGAAAGCAGTCGAGGACGGCCCAAAGCCTTGGGATCCTGCACCCACGTGGGAGACCTGGAAGAGGTTCCTGGTCCCAGCATCGGATTGGCGCGTACCAGCCCGTTGCGGCTCACTTGGGGAGTGAAACATCGGATGGAAGATCTTCCTCTCTGTCTCTCCTCCTCTCTGTATATCCGGCTTTCCAATAATAAAATCTTTAAAAAAAAAAGTCAATATGTTAAATTCAATCTATCTCATGTTAGAATCAGTTAATTTTGTATGTTCCTAAGAATATAAACTCGTGTAATATCTCTCCCAGTTCAAGTCTTTAGACTTACATGAACGAGTTAGCTGTATAACTTGGAAACCAACAGCACGTAAGTAAACATGCTGGTGACTAGTCAGAAGAACTTGGCAATTCGTAAATCATCTAAATCATGGAAAATTAAATGCCTGAAATCCTTGAAAGGGTTACTCAAAGAGCAAGTTGTATGAGTGCCTCCCAGGTAGACCAGAATCTAACCACTGTGAATCTAAGCAGCACAGGAAGGAAATCTCCGGTCATTAACAACCTACATACACTGAGCAACAGCCCTGAATACCTCGACATTCAGTGGTTTGCTTGGAAAAAGAAGCACTTTAGGTATCTGTAATTTCAGGTCACGGACTGAAATCCCTGTCAGCAGTGCCTTAGTTACTTCTGAGATGCCTTCCTTAGCAAGCTGTGTTTTACATACATCAGAAGTGGGACAAGCAAGTGTAAGAATGCAGAGGTTTTGTTGCATTTTAAAAAATTTCCTTTATCACAAATCCATTCATTTTGTGGATATTACATATCCGGAGCATTAAAGAAAACTTGAGGATCACTAGGAATCTATGAGAAGTTCATGAGAAATGTGTATTATAAAATAACTCAACATAGATTTTAAGAAATTCCTTGTACAAAGATAAATGGATGTTTTTATTTTATTTTTTTCCACAAAGTCTTAAAGCTACTTTCCTAGAGGCCAGAGTTGGGATGCAACAGATGAAGCCACTGCTTGTGACACCAGCATACAATCTGGCTATCAATGACTGCCCCAGCTTTTCCACTTTAGATCCAACTCCCTGTACCAGCCTGCAAAAACAGCATGTGCTGGCCCAGCTGTTGGGGTCTCTGCGCCCAAGTGGGAGCTCTAGAAGAAGCTCCTGGCTCCTGGCTTTGGGTCAGCTCTTCTCTGGCCATTACAGCCACTTGGGAAATGAACCAGAAGATGGAAGACCCTCTCTCTACACATCTCCCTCTCTTTCTATAAAATCTGCCTTTCAAATAAAAATACATGAATCTTTTAAAAAGTACCTTCATATGTATTACCCTCTGACATTTTCAATTGGAGGAAATGATTATATTAAGTTTATAAGCACAGTTTAAGAAGTTAATTACCTAATCTTGCAAATGAGACCAAATATTATCCAAAGTTCCCATAAAATTTTCCTGAATTTTGTCTGACCTAACAATAGAGAGAAAAATGGATTTGGAAGCTGAATTAAAAACTCTAAAAGAGTAGACTTCTTGGTTTATAATTTTTAAAACTGAATCATTTGAAAATCAAAATCGGGTCTTCTGAAGAATCCTTTGGTCACTCTCAAATATCCCCCTAAAAACACCAAATAGTAATACAAACCTCATGCCCCCAACTTCCGGTCTGCTGACCAGCGAGTCTTTACAGCAAGGCTTCAACCCAAGGGTCAGCCAACACTCAGGGCAAAACCGTAGGCACTACAGTAAGTATAATAGAGCAGGAAGGAATACACACACACATACATAGGCACACACGTATACATATACCCAACCCCCATACACATATAGCTGGTTTTGATTTTTAACATTCTTTACAAAAATCCATTAGTGTGAAAGGGATTGTCTATATTAATTTTGGGGAGTTTCAGTACGTTCTGACTGTGACATTGAATGAGATTTCTGCCTTTGGCAGAGCTGGAGCAAGGTAAGTGTTTTATAAATTTCTCATTTATGTTAAACAGGATAAGGGCAGATGGGTGAATGAAAACATGAGGACAACGATGTCCTAATCATTACAATGCTGAGATCTCCTCTTGGTGAATATAGCACCGCAGCTGTTGAGAAGACCTGGACATACTAAAAAACTAAAATGAGATCTGCTTATACTCTTCTCAGCGTATGAAGGGTATTTGGGGAATGAGCAAAATCACTTTGCATTTTAAAATCATATCTGCATTTTAAGATGAATTTCCCTCTATACCATTCCTTTCATTATTAAGAGGTTCTTGCATTTTAAAAAGTGTATATATTTGTGTAAGAGATATCTCTAAGAAAGAGCAAGGAGGCTTTTGTTAAAATTGTGCAGTAGCCACACATTTGCAAGATGTATAGAACCTGAAACTTTAAGCTGCAGAGCATGTTATGATAACCTTGCAAAAACTTGAAGGAGAAAAAAAGCAGGTGACTGAGAACTTAATGTGGCAGAATATGGAAATGAAATGGATAAATGCAATTGCTGAGTTTCAGCTGCCTTGAGGAAATTCGCAGTCCATCCTGGGGGAATGAGAAATTTTATACTGTATTTCTAAAATCTAATTCTCTCTCTCTCTCTCTCTTTCCCTTTCCTCGTTTTCCCTACCCTCCATAGTTTAAAACCACTTGTTGCTGAACTAATCCTTGAAGCTCTTAAGGTGAACAGGATGCTGCAGCAGCTGCCTTCTTGGGCTTAGGTGATGTTCCTTCACGCAATCCACACTAACCTGTACTACACAATTCTTAGTCTCCTCCTTCAATCAGCCCTAATGGTATTTTGTATTTTAGCCTAATGTACAGGAATGGTAAACATGCTTTTGTGATCCTTGGGAATCACTCCTCTTTCTTTTTAAAAGGAATGGCTTCATTTTTTTCAAGCTTTTTTTTTTTTATTTTTTGGACAAGCAGAGTTACAGAAAGAAAGGTCTTCCATCTGCTGGTTCATCCCCCCCCTCCATTTTCTGAGCCAAACCAATACAGAGCCAGGAGCCAGGAGCCAGGAGCTTCTTCTTGGCCACCCATGTGGGTGCAGCGGCCCAAGGACTTGAGATCCTCTGCTGCTTTCCCAGGGCATAAGCAAGGAGCTGGATCAGAACGGAACGTCCAGGACTGGAACCAGTGTCCACGTGGGATGCTGGCCTGCGAAAGGAAAGTCCCTCTAGAAGACTGGGAAGGTCATGACAGCTAGAAGTGGGCTGGGTCACCAAGCTTTGGGGCCCTTGCTTTTATTGCTATGCAGCTCTCAGACTTCTGGATATGCCTGCTTCTAAGAGGATACTGAAAGCTCCTAAACCGCCAGGAGCAGAGTGGGGGGCCATGTCAGCCTCACCAAAACAGACAGAAGGAGCCTCAGTGATTCAGGATCAGGCTTCTCCCCATCTTTCCAGGACCCATCTAAGCCTCAAGAGACCAAGACGTGCGTGCGTGTGTGCGTGTTTGTGTGAGTGTGTGCGCGTGTGTGCATGTGCACGCACGCAGGCATGCTTGTGTCTATGTCCAGAAAGGGGATTAATAGTGACTTATATCACATTTCTCATCAGCTAGAAAGACTCAAAATTGATTTGAATGATTACCAATAAAGAAATATTTCCTTAAGCTTAAGTCTCTGAGCAATTTACACCAGCTGCTTGCTTGTTAACTTTCTAATGCAAAATCAGAAAAAGTTGGCATGTGACATGCTAGTGAAGCTTTTTCTGAAAGGAGTGTGTTTTCCTTCCTGAAAAACCAACTATCAAGCTTGTGGTTTAAGTAGAAGATGCAGTCCAGTATGGACAGCACACTCCCCACTCCTCAAAAGCTCACCTTCATCCGTGCACCTATGAGTTGATGTATTGAGTTGATGCCCACTGGACATTTTTTTTTCATAGTATGCCATTTTATCAGTCAGATGACACTGTTTAAAACAGCCATAAGAAAATACCCTATTTTTGAAAGAAATCCCAGTTATTATTTGGCCCAAATATAATCTCGGATAAATGAGAAAGCAGAACTCTGTGGACAGAGGCCAGATGGAGGTATAAGGCAGAAAGGTTGGGAGGGCAGTCTGCCGAAGCAAGGCTGGCAGAGCCGGCCCTGGGAACAGAGTCCAACCCAGTTCTTCATGTACTTACAAGTTTCATCCATTTACTTTAAACAGTATTAATGGTTATGATTCTCACTTGTACAAATAAAATGAATGTCAAAGGTATTCTCCTCATCTGAGGTGATTTTGCAATCTTTTTCATTACATATGTCAGTGTTGAATAACCCGTCTCTTCAATGTGTTTTATTCCTGGTACTGTACTTTAAATCCAGCTGCCTGATCATTGGTATGTATCACTGCACTTCCAAACTTAATGACTAGAACAAGGCATATTGAAATTTAATGCTATTGCGTAATATAATTGATCTAATTTTTAATCATTAGCAAACCTGTCAGTAGTGAGCTTTTTTCTCTTTCAAATAATTCAAATTATACCACAGCATTTCATTAGTTATCAGATCTATGAAATAACATGCTCTTTATTGTTTTATTTTAGAATTAATGGTGACTTGTTAATGACTCTTAAAGGTAATTTACCAAAGTAATTTTTTAAATTACAGAAATACATAGTCTAACCAGCTTTTCAATTCGATATAGTCATTTCTATTTCAAATAACTTTTTTTGTAAGATTTATGTTTTTATTGGAAAGTCAGATATACAGAGAGGAGAAGAGACAGAGAGGAAGATCTTCCATCCACTGGTTCACTCCCCAAGTGGTCGCAATGACCGGAGCTAAGCTGATCCGAAGCCAGGAGCCAGGAACTTTTCTCCAGGTCTCCCACGCAGGTGTAGGGTCCCAAGGCTTTGGGCCGTCCTCGATTGCTTTCCCAGGCCACAAGCAGGGAGATGGATGGGAAGCGGAGCTGCCAGGATACAAACTGGTGCCTATACGGGATCCCTGCATGTTCAAGGCGAGGACTCTAGTCACTAGGCTAGACACGTAAACCATGTCTTCCCATTTTTTTAAGAATTATTATGCATGTTTTCACTTTTTAGATTTAGTTTTGATTTTCACAGCTCAAAGACATTCCTGACCCTATTCTGAAATCTTACCCACTGCGGATGCTCTCTAAACAGATTACACATTTTCAGAAGATTTTGATGTGTTACTTTTCTGAAGCACTATAAAGACAAATACTGCCTACCCAAAAGTTATTCTGAAACATGTATTTAACTATCCATTTGAGAGCTTCTAATTAAGTTCACCATATGCCAGGTACCACTATGTTTAGTGTTATGCATGTATCATAGTGAATGAGAAAAAGGTTCTTTTAAAAAAACATATTTACTTAACAGGCAGAGTCACAAACACACACAGGCACACACACACACACACATACACACACACACAGACATACACAATTGCAAAAGGATCCTCATTTGTTAAGTTTACTTTCTAAATGATTGTAACAGTGGGGCTGGGTCAAGGCTGAAGCCTGGAGCCTGAAACTCCATCCAGGTCTCCTGGGAAGTGGCAAGCAGCCAAGAACTAGGGCCATCACCTGCCGTTCCTCAGGTATGTCTGTGCACCTACTGGGAAGTAGAGCAGCTGAGCTTCAGACCAGCCTCATGTGGAATATCCCAATACACACAATGCCTACCCTAAGATAGGGCTCTTGCCTTCAAATAGCTTCCACTCTGGTGATGCAGATGAGCAAGGAAACCAATGCCCAAACAGGCAACCAATGCCCAAACTTTGTGAGTACAAGGAAAGGAGGCATAAAGGAGGAACAACAAAACCCAGTTTTTCTAAGACAAAACAGCCTGAAGATGAGATGGGTTAGTCAAGACGTATGCATGTCTCAGTGGGAAAGAGAGGGCATCAAGGCATCAGGACAAAGTAAGGAAAAAGAAAAAGATTTCCAGGTGGTCAGGCCTTAAATATTGATGCACAACCAGTCTGATTTGCTTAATAGTTCTGGTTTGAGGAAAAAAGAAACATTACCCAGAAGTCAGTGTGTTCTTTATAATTCAGGGCCGTCACATCGTTGGTCTATCCTCAAAGCACACAGATAGTCTCTTGGTCCTCTGGGGTTTGCTTCATCGATACTAAATGGTCCTTACATGGCCTCCTTTGAAATTATGGCGTTTTTTTTTCATATGGTGCTCTCCCCTTCTTTTTTTTTTTTAATTATTTATTATTTAACTTCAGTAATTACATTGTATTATGTGACACAGTTACATAGATACTTGGGTTCTCCCCACCCCTCCCCAAGCCCTCCCACCATGGTGGATTCCTCCACCTTGTTGCATAACCACAGCTCAAGTTCAGTTGAGATTTCCCCCATTGCAAGCGTATACCAAACATAGAGTCCAGCATCTTATTGTCCCGTCAAGTTCAACGGCTTCTTAGGTATACCCTCTCTGGTCTGATGACAGAGCCAGCAGAGTATCATCCCAGTCAATTGAAAGCTCCAACATACCATCAGCAAAAATTGACATCATTATGGAATTAATTGACATAGTAATGAGTAACCAATATGTTAAAAGTAAATGCGGGTTCCCAGCCACCTTCTGTGACCACCTCACCTATACTTCAATTTTAGTTTATACACAACATATAACATTCAAAACATAACATGTTATACATAACATCATATCATCTTAAATTAAGGCAAACATGTGGTATTTAACCTTTTGGGATTGGCTCATTTCCCTTAGCATTATGGTTTCCAGTTTGGCCCATTTGGCCACAAAGAACTGCATTTTGTTTTTTTTAATAGCTGAGTAGTATTCCATGGAGTAGATGAACCATAGCTTTCTTATCCAATCCTCTGTTGATGGGCATTTTGGTTGTTTCCATGTTTTTGCAATTACTGATTGTGCTGCTATGAACATAGGAGTGCATGTTGGTTTCTCATAGAACAAGTGTTCTGGATATATTCCTAGGAGTGCTATTGCTGGATCATACGGTATGTTGAATTTGAGTTGTTTGAATATTCTCCATACTGATTTCCATAGAGGCTGTACCAGCCTGCAGCCCCACCAGCAGTGGAGTAGGGTTCCCTTTTCCCCGCAACCTCGCCAACAAGTGTCGTTGGTGCTTTTATTCATGTGGGCCAGTCTTACTGGCGTTAGGTGGTACCTCATTGATGTTTTAATTTGGATTTCCCTTATTGCCAGGGAACTTGAGCATTTTTTCATATGTTTATTTGCCATTTGGGTTTGTTCCTTTGTGAAGTGTCTGCCCATTTCCCATGCCCATTTCTTGAGTGGGTTGCGCTCTCCCCTTCTAATCAACATTTCTGCAAACCTGCCTGCTTGCTTTTAGGGTGTGGATGTGGAAAACATAAACAGTCTTCAAATACATAAATTCTGGAGGAACTCTGCTGTGTCTGCGATGCCTGTTACATGTAACAAAAAGAAAGTACCTTATTGTGTCTACACGGCTGATCTGCAGATCATTTGGGCATCAGCCCACTGATGAACTATATTGAAATAATTAAATTCAGAAATGTAAGTTTGACAAAGTGAACAGCAGCAGGTGTCTGGCCCAGCAGTAAGTTGACACTTGGGATGCTGGTATTCCATGTTGGAGCCCCTGGGTTTGAGTTCCCGCTTCACTTCTGATCCAACTTCCTGACAGTGCACATCTTATGAGGCAGTTAGTGCTGGCTCAGGCCATCGCATCCCTGCCATCCACACAGAAAACCCACATCAATCCAGCTCAAATCCTAGCCTGCCCAGCCCTGGCTATTGCGGACATTGGGGAGTGAACAAGAAAGTTAAAGCTCTCTCTTTCTACTTTTCAAATGAAATGAAAATATTTTTCAAAAATTTGTAAAAGGTGAACATTTTCTAAAAATAGAAACACTGTAAGGCCCCACTGTGGCACGGAAAGCTAAGCCACCTGTGATGCAAGCATTCCATAAGGGTGACTATCAAAGTCCTGGTGTTTCTCCATTCTCCATTCCTGCTAATGGCTTGGGAAAACAATGGAAGAAGGCCCAAGTCCTTGGGCGCCTGCACCCATGTGGGAAAGCCAGCTGAAGCCCAATGCTCCCGATTTCAGCGGGGTCCACCTCTGGCTGTTTGGTCATTTGGGATTTGAGAAGTGAACCAGCAAATGGAAGATTCTCTCTCGCTCTCTCCCCCTTCCCCTCACCCCCTGGCCACTTACCACCAGCTCCTATAACTCTGACTTTGAAATAAATCTTTACAAAAACCGCAACATACTCACTGTCACTCCACAGTTTACATAACAATGTAAGTTTAGTGAAGCTATACAACAAGCTAGAACCAGCATGTTTATTAGATTGGAAGATCTATTTAATAGTTTTGAGCAATAGTGGGATTGTGAGGCCAAATTTTTCCCACTCATTCATTTTCAGAACGCCTGCTCATCAATATCACTGAACCAAATACCATCAGGCAAGCCTCTATATCAATAACAGTCAATGACAAACCACGTGAAGTTGTGGAAGATCAGAAACAAATGGTATCGGAAGCATTCAGGAGTCCTAATCCCCTCTTGTCTTCAGCACCTGTTCTCTAAGTGCTTCAGAAAAATGCCTGTGTTTAGCTTGAACACTGAACAAAGATGACACCTCCCACCCCTAAGTTACTGGCAAGTGTTTCTGCAGATTCAAAATTAAATCACTTGCACAAAAAAGTTTGTATTTTATGTTTCAAAGTTCCTTTTACATTAGTAGTGGTCAGGTCATCCTTTCTCTTCATTTTGGAGGGCCAGACTCTAGTGATCAGACCAGGTCCTTAATCATGGATAATTCAAAACAGATGCCTTTGTGATAGCTAGAAATGGAAAAAGAAGCATATGGAAGAAGAGGCAGTAACTCAAGTTAGAACCATATGTTTCTCAAGGGAGTTGCCAGAAAGAAAAAAAAAAATTGGAACACGAAGCTGGCACTCAATTGGCAGCTGTCTAGAAAAGAAAAAGTTTTTAAGCATATAGCAGAATATATTGAAAAGAAAGATGTAGGCAGGCGCCTTCACTGAAATCTGAGATCATGAAAGTTTAGGATACAAAAAGAATATTTTTAGTTGATATTTTTCTATTATAGTCAAATGAGTTTTATCATAGCAGATGTGTTATATTTTAGCATCCAGGCCATTACTTTTACTTCAACTACATGTTGAAACTACCTATGGCATTCTCAGTTATTTCTTGTGGTTAAACGTTATATACATAATTATTTTCTTATCATTATTATTTTCAATTATTTAGTTTACATAAATAACTCTCACAGTAATAACAAGGTACAATACAAACAAACAAAAAAAAAATCAGCGACTTAAACAAATACTTTCCCTGCCCCTGCTTCCCCCCAAATAAGCAAAGGGTCAGAAAATACATCATTATTAATAAGGGAAAATGCAAACTACAGCAAAACTATATGGCACTATATACCCATCAGAATAACTAAGTTAAAAAGAATGACTACACCAGATACTCGCAAAGATGTGGAGAAACTTGAACTCTGGTATATTGGTAGAAATAAAAACTGGTGCATTTTGGAAAGTAGCTTGTGTACTCCTTAGAAAGATAAATGCCAACTTAAGAGCAATTCTACCCCTAGGTATTCACTTAATCAAAATGAAAAGATATTTCCATTTAAAAATTTGCACATAAAAAATCTGTACATTCAGGTTCATAGCAACTTTATCAGTGGTAGACCAAAATTCCATTAATAGCCAAACAGATACACAAATTGTAGTATCAATTTACCCAGTGGAATACCACTAAAAAAAAAAGTATGCACTGCTGACTGATTCAACATGAATACATTCCTGAAACACTGTGTTGAGCAACAACAGTATATATTATAGACTGAACTCTGCAGAAATGCTGAAAATAGATCAGACTAATCTATAGTAATAGAAACATCAGTAATTACTGGGGACAGGAGCTAAGGTGGGCAGTGATAGGCCAGAGTGACAGGGGAATGTTGGATTGATGAAATGTGCTATACATTGAAATATGGTGATTACACAGATACATGAATTTATCAAAACTCACTTAAACGGGTTTAACTACAAATAAATGATATCTAAATAAATTTGATTTTTTAAAATCAATTTCAAAATCAGAGTCTGCTCAATGCATAACATTACGTGTCTGCTCCTCATGGTTTAAGTTCTCTGCATTTTGTCCAAAATATAGAACTTATTTTGCAACTTTTTAATTTACTTTCTGTGAATTATCTTCTTTAAGACACATTATTCTATTAGTTGTTGAGGAGATTACACCTCTGTTTCATTGCTGGAACCTCTGTTCTTTTAAATATGGATAGTACCAGTAATACTCATCTGTTTCCAGATACTCATGTGACATCTGAATGGATTTTATCCACAGAACACTCTATAAAATATTTTATTTATTTTCTGAGAGCTAGCATCATATTCAAAATAACTCCTTTACAATATTTAATGCAACTAAATAAACAACTAGGGTGACTATCAAATCCAACTTTTACCAAAACCTAAACTAAAAAAGCTTAGGGTTATTTATATTCCAATTTGTCACTTCCCACAGCTACTCTGTTTTCAAAATTTTCACATTTTCACTGGTGGATCCCCTATCATCCTGTTAAACATTTAGAGAAAAGAATTATTTTAAAGTATGTATGTACATACATGTATATATATATTTATACATATATATATTTTCAATTTTTTAGCCTTCACAGTAATGATAGCAGTGCCCTGAATTTTACAAATTCTTAATTTATCCGTCAAATAAATTAGCACATAAAATTATCAACCAATCTGCTAAAATCACATTCTTCATTAATTTCTACATGACACATTTTAATTTGAGCAAATAACTGTCTTGCATGGATTTTTGCATTTTAACAACCTTAAGAAGATCAGCAATTTAGTGGAATTTGGGGCCTTATTAGGGAAAGGGAACATCTTCAGAATCCCTCAGACAGCTGCATCCTACTACATTGATCCCTACTTTTAGAGATTTGCTCTCCTATTACACACTCTCCTTAACAGAGGCAGGTTTATGATTATATGGAGAGTCCAACCCTGGAAAACAGGCTTTACTCTGATGATGTTCCAATTTCTTTTTCTCTGTAATTCTGAAAATGAAATTAAGAAGATAATACTGTTTCCAATACCTATAGGTAAATGTAAGAATTTAAAAACTCTCTATATTCCAAACTATAAAATGTTAATGAGAGAAATTAAACAGTACACACACACACAAATGAAAAGACATTCTGTCTTCACTGAATAGGAGGATCTATATTGTTATAACATCCTTAAATATCAAAAGCAATTAATAGATTCAATGTATTTCCCATCAAGATATTTTTTTCTACAGAAAAAAAAAATAAAAACAACAACAACCAAAAAACCACCAAGGACTCGAAACAACCAATACAACCTTGAGCAGAAAGAACAAGAGCATCACACTACCTGACCTTCAAGTATAATACAGAGCTACAGTAAATAAAGAAGGATGGTAAGTTCAGCATATTGGCACACTGGGTTAAGCCACTGCCTGCAATGCCAGCATTCCATAAGGGCAATGGTTTGAGTTCCAGCTGCTTCACTTCCCATTAAGCTCCCTGCTAGCATGCCTGGGAGAGCAGCAGAGAAAGTTCCAGTCCTCAAGTCCCTGCATTCCTGTGGGAAAACAGAATGAAGTTCCTGGGTTCTGACTTTGGCCTAGCCCAGCCCCAGCCATTGTAGCCTTCTAGAGAATGAACCCACAGATAGAAGGTCTCTCTGTCTCTATCTCCCCACCTCTCTCTGTGTGTGTAATTCTTTCAAACTCAAAAAATAAATCTTGGAAAAAAATGACATTGACAAAATAGGCAGAAAGCTCACTGGAGAAGAACAGAAATCTACAAGTAAGCTCACACATCTCCTGGCAAATCTTTCACATAGGTACTAACAACACATATGGGAGGAAAGCAACATTCAATACATGGTGCTGAGAAAAGTGGAAATGAACATGTAAAAGAATAAGATTCAACTCTTATCTCTCATCAGGTATTATTATTTTACCCCGAAGTGGACTGTGCTCACTGGTTCTGTATCTCAGGAGGTATATAATGGAAGTGTAGCAGAGACTGATCTGTTCAGATATGGAGACAACGCGCTGTATGTCTCTATGCATACAGACCAGAGATGGACTCCCAGTGAAAGAACTGAAACTATCCTAACAGTAAGACAATGTTCGTGCCTACACTGTTGGGAGACACTTCAAAAACAATATGATGAACTTGTGACTGTTGCTGAAGGACATCCATTGGAGGACCTTCAGGAAGAGCATGGGCAACCCCAGAGCCTATGGAACTATATCATAAAACAAAATAAAATATGTTTAAAAAAGCAAATTAAAAATGGATTCAAGATCAAAATGTAGGGAATACACAGGACAAATGCTTCAGGACACTGGAATATGCAAGTAATTGTAGAATCAGAAATAAAAAGACAGGAAACAAAAGCAAAAATGCAACACATGGCATCTCCTCAAGTGAAAAAAGGAAATAACCAAAAGTGAAGCAACAATGTACAGAACAAGAAAACATTTGAAAACAACTAACAAAGCATTAATGATCAGATTACATAAGGAACTTAATTCAATAGTGAAAATAATAATTATTCAATTTTTAAAAATAGGTAGATGATCTAGACATTTCTCAATGAAAGACATACAGATACCCAACGTTAGAGGAAAAAATGCTTAACATCACTGATCATCAGGGAAATGCAAATTAAAGCCCCAATGAGGCATCAGTTTAGTCTAGTTAGATTGCCTGTTCTCCAAAAGACAAAAGACAGTAAGTGTTGCTGAGGATGTGGAGAAAAGGGAACCCTTGCACACTGCTGGTAAGAATATAGGTTAATACAGCCATTGTAGACTATCCTAAAACAAACTCCAAGTTAAAAATATCAGTGGTCCAGTACTCCTACCATGGGTATATATTCAAGGAAATGAAATTAGTTTGTGAGAGAGACATCTGCACTCCCACGTTTATCGCAGCACGATTGACAATAGGTGGGGGAGTGGTGGCAGAGTTGTGGCATAATTAGTAAAAGCTGTCCCCTACAGTGCCAGCACCCACATGGAGGCCAGTTCGTGTTCTAGTTGCTCTAACATTGAATCCATCTCCCTCCTAATGGCCTAGGAAAGCAGCAGAAGATGGCCTAAGTGATTGGGTCCCTGCTTCCCACGCAGGAGACCTGGAAGAAGCTCCTGGCGCCCGCATTGGGCCTGACCTAGCCCTGGCTGTTGCAACCACCTGGAGAGTGAATCAGCTGATGGAGAATCTTCCTCTGTCTCTCCCTCTCTAAAACTCTTGACACTCAAATAAATAAGTAAATATTTTTTAACCAAGAAATGTGAAACACTGATGAATTGATTGAAAGAATGGGATACACACACAACAACCTTCTCATTCAGCAACTAAAAAAGAATGAAATCTTGTCATTGTCATCAATATGCTGGAACTTGAGGCCATTATGTCAACAAGGCCAAGCACTGAAAGATAAGCACCACATGGTGTCCTGTGTGGAATCTAAAAAAAAAAAGTTAATCTCAGAGCAGGTAAGACCAAAGACGGGGGAAAGTGGATGATAGGAAAGAATGGGAAAGGTTGTTTAAAAAGCAGTCACAGTTAAAAGTAAGAAATTTTGTTATTTTATTGCACAGTAGGTAAGTATCAATAATGATGACATACTCCATATTTATCTTTTATAAAACCCTATGAGAAAGTATTTTGAATGCTTTCACAGCAAGACATGTTAAATGTTTGGATACACATGCATAGTGCCACACAAATATTCACAATTTTTGTTATTAGGTTAATTTTTAAAAATTAGGTTAAAACTGTAATTAATGGATGGGAGTTAAATGTGATAATATTAGAGGAAGCCCTTTGTAAACACAACACCAACACATATAAAGGATTACATGTTAATCTACAAGATATGAGGCACGGATTTGTTCAGGAACGGCAGAGAGAGCCAACCTTGCACAACCATTTGCCTGAAGCACTATGTTAGGAAAAACAGAAACAGGTTTTCCCAGGACCCATGAGGGGCATTGTCTACTAAACACCCTAGATAATCTCTAACTTTCCACTCAGCCAGTGGGTGAATGATTCCAGCCCTTTTAAAACCACGCATCTTAGGCCCAGTGTGATAGCCTAGTGGCTAAATCCTCACTTAGCATGTGCCAGGATCCCATATGTGCACCAGTTTGAGTCCCAGCTGCTCCATTTCCCTTCCAGGTCTCTTCCTATGGCCTGTGAAAGCAGTAGAGAATGGCCCAAAGCCTTGGGATCCTGCACCTGCGTGAGAGACACACAAGAAGCTCTTGTTCCTGGCTTCGGAATGGCTCGGCTCTGGCCATTGTCACCACTTGCGGAGTAAAAAGTGGACAGAGGTCTTGCTGTATCTCCTTCTCTCTGTAAAATATACCTTTCCAGTAAAATAAATAAATCTTTTAAAATCTTAGTGCTTTATACATTCCATTACCATAACTTTCAGGTGATTTGAATCCCAGTTTCTCCTTTTCATTACCTCTCTTTA
This sequence comes from Ochotona princeps, assembly GCF_030435755.1. Lineage (NCBI taxonomy): Eukaryota > Metazoa > Chordata > Mammalia > Lagomorpha > Ochotonidae > Ochotona > Ochotona princeps. Next base: position 19,005,930 of record NC_080834.1, on the reverse strand, counting down.
TTTAACAGAAATTAATCTCATAAACTAGAAGGTATTTTTAATCAATTTCTCTGCTTTCCCTCCTGCATGCAGAGATACAACTTATTCTCAAGGATTTAAAAAGAAGACGTCGATGCCAAATGGTCCACATATGAGCAGAAAAGATAGGTAAAGTTCTTGATTCCATTCTGTGGACATCAGTGGAACTCACTGGTATACCTTTGAAGTGTCCCCTCTAGTGTGTGGAAAATCTGCCTCTTGCTTGGGAGGACCCATGCCCAGTGAAAGTTTAGATTGAGAAGCAATAATAGGACATTCTCTTTCTCCACCAGGGGTTTGAATGCAGGGATAAAAATCAAAGTTTGGGCTTCGTGGAAGGATTTCTTTCAGTGTAGGCCATATAGTTAAGCCTTAAAGCAAAACCTGAAAGTAGTTGGGGCCAGCCCTCTGGAGCTGGTACTTGCACAGCAGGCTCTGGTGCCAAGTAGCTGCTGCAGCAGCAAGATGCATCTGTTTGCTAAGGTCTGTCCTCCAGAACTCTCTGGGAAACCAATGGCAGTCCTAGATTACTATGGTTAATGTTTGGGGTCATCCCTGCTCATACCTCTTATTCTCTGCTAGAATCACATGAAATCTCACTCAAAATCTTGCCACTCTGACAGTGAAGGACTCCAATTAAAAACACACTCAACAAAATTCATCTTTACTAGGTTTTCTTACTTATATTCTACCAAAGCTAACAGATGCAAAGGATGAAGGTATTGTTACCAATATGCATATCTATGATAGGAAAATATCAATAAAAGCATAATTGTCCACAAAGTTATGCTTAACCCTGTTACTCAAACCATCACCAACAGGACTTCAGTTTTCACTGATTACAGGTAATTAGACACTAACCTATCCCACTTAATTAAGCTCTTTAGTGTTCAAGTGTGGTATAAAATGACTATATTGTTGAAGTAATTGACAGAATAGATTCAAATTTTAAGTCCTGAACCCTTGAGTTCAAGGAATGTTCCTGAATCCCAAAAGAAATGACTGATCATGGTGTATATCACCAGGATCATCAGCTGCAGCCCGCAACCAAAATGAGGAATTTTAAATGTGCTATTTCAGTTTCTCTGAAAAAATAAAAGCACAAAAGCTAAAAAAGAAATACTTCATAAAAGCCCATTTAGCATGTAAGGGGTTCATAAGGAGCTCATGGAAATGTACACTATTAAAGAAATATGCAAGAACTCCAAAAGTTTCTACACCAATAATACTTAGCTTCTAATTCCATTTCCCATACATTTTTTTAAATTTATTTTTGGAAGTCCCTTCTTGAAGAGTTGCTAAGAAATCTCTTAAACACACACAAATAAATAAATTAGATTTTGGAAATAACTCAGTCTTACAAGGAAGAAATAAAAACATGGGTATAAACTACAAGGGTTAAATTTCAAGATTAAGAAACCATACTAGTGATCATTGGCATTCTGTGTTCAGGATTTCAGCAGAAGTGCCAGGATCTTCTTTCATCTATGATTTGATTGGGGAAATGGTTAACATTCATGACAAGATCTGACACAACGATACATGGACAAGACAATAGACTCTAGAGCTGTGGCTTCTCCTTTCCTCCCCAGGTCAAGAGATGTAAACTAGATTAAAGCATTATGTCATCCATAGAAATCACCTTCACATATTTTAGAGACCCAGATTTACTTTTGAGAATGACAGTGTCTCCTTAAATCCACACATGTGGGCAGAATTTAAACCTTCTTGGAAAGGGAACTAATTTACAAGTTGCCAAAAACAGTCCCTAATGTTGTACTCCACATTATTCTGAGCGTCCTTCACTTGCCATTGCTTGTCTATGTTGGAGTCCACCAAGATTGTGCATCCAATGATTCTTGCCCCCATCATCACATTTGTATTTTCACTGAGTTGTACCTTGCCCTGCCATTCCCTGGGCACCCTGCAAATTCCCTCCTTTTCCATGCTGCACTCAACATTCAAGGTTCAGCACAAATATGAGCCCCTTTGAGATCACTCTGCAACTACTGCTGCTACTTCTACCCTTAAGAGGATATTTCTGGAGCTCTGTTCATCACTGCCATTAGTTGTTTATGCATTTAACTGCCCTACATGGAGTCTATCTGCTTCAGAGCATGGAGTCTATCTTGGTAATCTATGCTGACACTATTTATCTCTGTGCATTCCAATTTAGTAGACGGGCTTCCATAAATATTTGCAAATACAATTCATCAATCCACTTTGCTTCTGTGTTATGATATCTGTTTCTAAATATAAGATACACTTTCACAGAGTGAAAGCAGATTACACACAGCCTCAACTTCTCTCAAACAGAGGCTTTTCCTTGAAGGTCATATGCACTAATAAAATAGGGCTTAAGAAAACAGATAACTGTTCAACAAAAAATTGGAGAAACAAAACTGCACACATTTCATTTCATTCCAAATTTAACAGGGATACATATTTTATAGGTCACTTCAAGGTCAAACATCTATAGCAAAGCAAGTCTTACATTAAATAGAATCTAATTTAAAAAGAACTATTATTTAAAAAGAGAAAACAGCCATGTTTCTTAATAAGTTGACTATGGTCATCATCAAGTCACTCAAGTAGAAAACTAGCAAACACCCATAGTGTTTCATAGTGGGTAAATTCAAACAGGCTCATATTTAAACACAGAAAATATAAAGAAATCTAAACAGTATTGTTGGTTAAATGTTCTCTTTTTGTCCTTCCAGAGCCATTGTGTGCGCCTCCCTTCCCCACTCTGCTCTGTCCTGACAAATTGGCCTGCATCAACCAGGCTTGTTTGTATTCTGGTTTTTCACTGGATTTGGCCAATACGTAGCAAGAGATGAGAGAGCTGGGAGAAAGCAAAGTCAGGATATTTACCTCCTTGGGTTCCTCCCTTCTATGCCACAAGCAGTAGCTATATTTTTGCTGTGGTTGGCAGTCCATCTCTCATATCTTTAGTTCTTGCCAAATTCCAGGAACATGATTCCCTCCCATGACTACCTCATGCCTGAAGCACTGAAGGCTTCCCACTGCTGCTACCCCAGGAGTGCCTCCCTATTCCTTTTTGAACTTGCTTAACTCTGCAACACCTTTGCAAATAACCATTCATTAAACACAGTGACAACACTTAAAAAGAAATCTGACAAGATAGTTAACAATGAAGAAATGTTGCATATCAGCGATTAACTGTAATGTACTTATATGCCCCAGAGGGAAAACATTACATTGCCATTTTAGAAAAATGAAATACACATAATAAAAATGCTAACTTGGTGAAAAAAAATGAAAGTGTATGCAGATGTTTTTCTAAAGTAATGTCATACAAATTCTTGAGCAAAAAACAATTATTCTCAATTTTTAACGTGATAGCTCTTTACTGCTATTTTTAAACATTTATATACTTACCTGGAAGTAAGAACAGTAGAAAGAAGGAAGAGACAGAGAGAGAAAGATCTTCCATTTACTGCTTCACAGCCCCAAACGCCCACAATAGGACACGAACTAGCACTCATATGGGATCCTGGCGCATGCAAGGTGAAGATTTAGGCATTGAGCCAAAGCGCCAATGCACTTAAAATACAAATTTTAAGACATCAATAGCATGTCTTAAAAAACAAAAATTAATGTTTAGAATGAGCAAGAAAAATATCTAAGTAAAATTTGGAAATATTCATTGACTAGAAGCTCAAAAGAAAACAACAGAGGAATGAGAGGCTAAAGCTGATTAATAAAGAAAATAGAACTATTTTTTAATGAAACTGAAAAATTAAATTGTAAAGAAACAAAAATAAGGAGAAATTACTTTGAGAAAAAAACACAAAAGTTTCTGAAAGATTTCCAGCAAAAATCAAATGGGAATAGCATTAGCCAATACTAGAATATTTTTCAACTATTTATTTACTCACTTCCGCATTTTAAAGGCAGAGAAACAAAAATGGAAAGATAAAGTGAACTCTCATCTCTCCTGGTTCACTCCTCAAATGCTGACACACCCAGAGTTAGAAAGAAACTCAATTCAGATCTTCCACAGGAATGACACTTGAGCCATAATCACTTGAACCATGATCATTGCCATCAAGGATTTGCTTTAACAGAAGTTGGAGGAAGGAACCAGAGACAGGAATTGAGTTCAGGTATCATGATGTGGGGGATCCAATTCCGCCAGTCCTTCTTTTGGCTCTGGAATAGATCTTTAAATTCAATACTTTCAACTCAAAGTGACACCCAGGATGGCAAGAGGCTCACAACATGAGAGACACATGGCAACTGAAGTGACTGAGAAAAGCAAGTTTACAACTCACATCCCAGTCTCCTACCAAAAAGAGGGCTGGGAATTAATCCTCTCACCATCATTCTCACTCTTGCCTCTCCTTTTCTGTCCTCTTTCCAGTTTCTCCCTCTCCACTCTTATAATACAACATGTACATGATAAACCGTCACTACCATTGAACTTGCTGGGAAACATCTAATTATGAGGAATCCACAAAGTGGCACTGACACTTTGAAAAGACAAGGTCAATAACAATTTGGATCCATTGGCTTCAGCACATTTTCCCAAGACAATATGCTAGGGTGACTCCTTTATCGTCTTGTTCCTCTTGCCTTGTTGGCTACTCACAAGTGTTCACTTGTCACAGAGCACAGACATCACAAGAGAGATGGAGATGGCACTGATTTAAAGAACAGTGATCCACATCAACTTTACTCTCTGTTAGATGTGTGAACACAGGGATGTTCCATAATGTTTCTATGATTCAGATTTCCCTTTTAAAAAATACATTGCAGAAAACAATTTCTCCAAGGTAATTTTCAGTTCTGGATTATGTCTCAATTTTCAACCATGTAATGTTTAGAATTTTTTGGGGGGGACTCAATTTTCTGCTATATCATGTTTTGAAATCTTATTTTCTGGTCCATTATGAATCTCTTGTGTGAAGAATTACAGCCTACTGCTTAATGGCTTAGACTCTGAAGTTCTACAGACCAGGGTTCAATTCTATCAGCTTTCATTTGCTAACTGTGATAATGAGCATGCTTCTAACTTTTTGGGATACTATTTCCCTCTTTCAAAATGGGGACATTAATAGCCATTTTCAATAAAGTTGCTATGAAAGTAAATATGATTATACACATAAATTGCCTAGCACTCTGTTCAGCACATTACAAGCTCTAAGACAAACTTATTCTCGATGGTGACAGTACTATTAAAATGTATTAAATGTCTAGAAATAGTAAAGCCCAAGTTTGATGAACAGAACAGTAATAGAATAGGAAGCAAAGATGTCTAGGATTTCATACTGACACCCTCACTACCTCTCTGTACCACCCCATGTCATTCTCTAAGTAAAATTCTATCTGAATTATCACACATATGTGAAGCCTAACAGGCTCTAATAGTCTTCTAAAGTATGGACAGTGGTACATGTTTATAGTGAAGGAAAATGTTTAAAATTGAAATTATTCGCTTCAAAGAATAAAAAGGTCAGAGAAGTTACACAATTTTTTATTCTACATAAAAAATCACACACACACACACACACACACACCCCTTCTTATCACAATTTTTAAAATGCTAAAGTTTAAAATGCAAACCTGAAAGTAAAGGGAGAGGAAAAATTGGGCGAAAGGCCCAGAATTAAAATTCTTATTTTACAAAGGTTAAAATTTATGTGCCATCCTGGAAAGTTCAGCAAAAACAAATTATTTGAAATGGTATTATGAAAAAAAAAAACACAACTGGCCTTTGTTTTGAGTTAGAGTCTGCATGGTTTGAAAATGGTTTGAGTGTCCCCCAAGGGTTCATGTGTGCGAGGCTGACTCCTTAGTGTGCTGCAGTTGGAAGCTGATATGGACTTCTAAAATGTGGAGCTAAAAGCCCACAATAGACTCGTGACTGAAATCCTCTCGCATGTGATGGGCTCCCATATGGACACTGATTCATCTCCCAACTGTTCCACTCTCCTTCGCATTCTCTGCTTGCAGCCTGAGAAAGTAGTAGAGGATGGCCCAAAACCTTGGAACCTTGCACCTGCATGGGAAACCCAGAGGAAGCTACTGGCTCCTGGCTTTGGGTGGGCTTAGCTCCCACTATTGCAGCCACTTGGGGAGTGAATCAGAGGATGGAAGATGTTTCTGTCTGCATATCTGCTTTTCTAATAAAAATAAATAAACCTTTTTAAAATACTTTTTGATGATGATTACATTGTTGACCAGCGTAGGGAAGGATTTGAACTTTCAGTCTCCAAAACTGTGAGCTAAATAAACTCCTTTTCTTCACTAACAGTCTGTCATAGGTATTTGTTATAATAACAAAAATACATAGTTTTTAATCCCTCAATGGGACAACTTAATTCCAAAATACAGAATCAATTCAAATCTCTAAAATACAACTTAGTGATAATGGAATTATTGCCCATTTAAAAAAAGAAAAACCCATTCTAATGGATATTAACCCATAATAGTTCATGTGGTATACCCATTTTGTATAAGGAAATAAGTTCTGTTTTTAAGTAAATTGTATTCATTGATGAGTTTTCCATTCAGTTCAGCTTCTGGAACAGTCTGAGTTCACACTGTCTCTTGTTACCTGTTGGCTCAATGTGGCTTATATTTCAGCAGTTTCTTAAAACATAATGTGCTGCTCTAAATCTCAAAAATGTTTATCTCAAACATACCATGTTCTTGCTGTTTTATTAGCTTTCCCTTCACCTTGGCTACTGGGGAATAAACATAATTTCAAAGGAAAACAAAGAAGAATCCAAATCTCAAAGCACTAACCTTAATTTGCTTTAACTTTCAAAAACTAATTTATTTACTTATTTAAGAGACAGAGACTCCCCCAAAGACGTCTAATGCCCTTGCAAACCTCCATATTTTATTTTGCCTTATGAGCTAGATGACTGCTAAAGGTTTTGGTTTATACAACTAGAATGTTAGCATTCCCACATAAATGGGAAGTTCAGGTTTTAATGGAGACTTTAGGGCTTCACTACGAGACTTAAGTCTCAGATAGCAAGTATACAATTGGATAAATTCATTTGCAGAAGGAGTCTGAGCTAAAGATGTTAACTTTGGATTTATATAGATCCCAACTTCAAAAGACATGAACTGAATGAGACAGACTAGAAAATAAGAATAAACAGATGAAAAGCGGGTAAAACCATAAGCCTTTGAATCTTCAAACATAAAGGAACTAGAGAGATGCATAAAAAGTAATATACAAATATCACTCAGTGACCTAAACACAACTGACTTCTCTGAAATGAAATGTAGACAACAGAACACAATGATCTGTCAACTACCGCGGACAGCTAGAGTAAGCTGAAGGCAAAGAATGGACCATCAGGTACAGCAATGTAGAAGTCATTTGGCAATATCAATGATACTGTCCATCTACCCTTTCTGGAAGATTTACTTGAGTAAAAGCGCTAGTAAAATGAGGAGTTAACCCAAATAAAAATGATTATTAAGTAGCAGGCATGAAGTCATGGCGAACAATGAAACCAGTAAAAATTGAAGTCAAGTATATGTGTTTTACAGTAGCTATAAAGTGTCACATAGTCATCAGGATAGGATTTTAAGCAGCAAAATATATAGGTAAAATATACCTGTTTGGACATTGATGTGGGAAAAATTTCAGATCATTATTATAAATATTTGAAGTACTGAAGGAAGGAGAAGCAAGAATCAACTAAATCACACTAAATATATTTTCCTGTTCATTTGCAGCTTTAAGGTACTTTCAGTTTCGATGTTGATAAAGTGTATAGGTATTTATTAAAAGACCATCAATAGAAATAAAATTATATATAATATTTATAAATTTTAAATTTATAAAGTTATAGAAAAGAGATGAAAGTAAAACAAAGAACCACCGAAATGCAAAATAAAATGGTAAAATTGGACCAATTTCAGAATCAAAATAAATATGTTAGTCGGTTAAATTTTGTTAAAAGTTTTAAATTCTTAATATAAAACATGGTTCCAAAGCAAGATGATACAAAGAAGGGTCAGCAAAAATGTACCTGCTTTATAAACAGAAATAACTATGACAACATTCATGTCACCATAAACTTAAGGCAAAAACAATGAAATAAGCAAGCATATATATTTTATGTTGATAAGCAGAATAGCAGAAGACATAATAAGCACAAACTACTATAAACCAAAATATATAAACCAATTACATAAAGGTAAAACTAAGAAATATGAAAAACAAATCCTGAATCCAACATCCCATGGCAAGCTTCTTCTTTTAGAATTTTTTAACTCATTAGAGAAAAAAGAGAGAGGTGAGTATGGATGAGAATAATAATTTTTAAGCAAGTTTATATTTTTAAACTCTTTAGAAAATTCATGTACATTTAAATATTCATTTGAGATATTCAGGAAACACATAAAAACATAACAAGCCATGAAAAAAAAATTTTAGAATTTTAAGAAGTCATGAACTAAGAATGACTATTTTCTCTTACCCAAAGCAATAAAACATAAATTATAATAAATAACAACAACAAATCCACCAAAAACTAAGGTAGGCAGGGTGATGTGATAGATCTAAGCCACCACATTTGTGATGCTCATTTCCCAGACTGGAGTGCCTGGGACAGTACCACCTCCACTTCCAATACGACTTCGTGGTGAAATACACCCCGAGAGGTAGCCAGCAATGGCTCAAGTACTGGGTCCTGCCCACAAGGAAGGAACTGGCTCATGGCCCAAGCCTGCTCCAGTACCAGCTATTGTGACCATCATGGAATGGATCAGCAGATGGAAGATTTCACTCTGTTTCTTGTCTCTTTCTCCCCTCCTTCCTACTCCTCACCTCCTTTTTCATTCTTTCAAATAAATGAATGAATAAAATTAAGACATACAACCAATTAGAGATACTGACAAGTTAAAGAAGATGTGAACCAATGAGAAAACTAAAACTACAGTTATAAACTATTACCACTTAATGGAATTCTAGACTCTCAGATCTAAAGAATGTAGCCAAAACTCAACTCAGAGGGAAGCTGGTTGTTCAGCCACAAATGTGTTTCTTTTTGTTGGTGGGATTCTGAAATCTGTTCACTAAATGCCTCCATGTTGGCAAAACCATTTGGTATCTTCTTTTTTGACGTTAATATTCTCCTTTCTGTACTTCCAAAGAACCTTTAAAAAACCTCTCCACTATATATTTCTATCTTTCTGCCTAACTTGGCTGAAGCTTGAGTTTCAGTTCATCTCAACCCCCTACAGTCAACTACCAGAGTACAGGGGCCATTGCTATAGCATCTTCATACCAACTCAGGGCACAGTACAGTGAAGTTCCCTCTGGGGCACATTGCTTAACCTTCTAGTTCTCCTTCTTCACTTGTGAGAAGGCTGACTATCTACTCAATAGTTTCATGGAGCAAACACCAAGGATAGTGCCTAGAATATAGCAGGTACTGGGCAAAGAGAAGAAACTGCACCCATCCAAGAGACAGATGAGTAAAGAAAAAAGACCTGGGTGACAGATCAAGAGTGGGAAACAATGGGTTTCAGAGTCAATTAGACCACGTGCTTGTCTATATAACATTGAGAAATGGTGACATTCATTTGCTTCCTTCTCCACATCTGTAATGCTGGGAAGTTGTACTGAGGTCCATGAAACACTGAGTAGGGACCAGGGACACAGTAAGTGCTCATATTTGGGAACTCTCCTTTGCCATTCACTTTGGCTCAAACACAGGTTTTCATGAATGCATGCTGAACTGTATTACAACTGCTGTGAGAATCCCACTTGGGCTGAATTAGTCCCCTACAAGGAAGGGCAGTAATTAACAACATGTTTTCAATTCAGCAAGCTGAGTCCTCAAATAGCCCTAATATGTGAGTGTGGTTCATCAGGGGTCAGAATAATTGAGGCTTCACCATTAAAAAGCAAACCCATCTAATGTTGCTTTACTGGATAATTTGTTTGGATTCCTTTTCATGACATCACATCATTAAAGTCTGACACCAGAGCAATCTCTGGAAGAGCCCTAAGCATGCCTCACTTCTCATTAATATAAATTAAATTTCTCAAGAGACGTGACTCTCCCCATCTGCAAAAAAATGTGTTGACATTTATTGAATTTCCCTTTGACCTTGCTGAAATTAAGAAGTACCTCAGAATATTAGCTATGTATGAGCTCTTACTTTAGTTTTCACTTCACAGCTATCCTTGAGAGTAAAGCCTTTGTCTTCAGAATGACCCTTCACTTACTCTGTCTCTGCATATCATAAGCGGACTAAGTGTGGAGTGAATCACAACTCTGGTGCATTATTCTTCCCTGGATGTCTTTTTTCCTCCCTATGAAAAAAAAGTTACTTCTTAAAAAATCACAGCCAAAGATACTGCATTTGGTATTTCAAATACTAGAACTGGGGCCTGGTGCAGTGGCCTAGCAGCTCAAGTCCTCGCCATGAACAGACCGGGATCCCATTTGGGTGCCAGTTCTAATCCTGGCAGCCCCGCTTCCCATCTAGCTCCCTGTTTGTGGCCTGGGAAAGCAGCCAAGTATGGCCCAAAGCCTTGCGGCCCTGAATCCACATGGGAGACCCAGAAGAAGCTCCTGGTCCTGGCTTTGGATTGGCTCAGCACCAGCTGCTGTGACTGCTTGGGAAGTAAACCATCGGATGGGAGATCTTCCTTTCTGTCTCTCCTCCTCTCTGTAAATCTGCCTTCCCAACAAAAACAAGTAAATCTTTAAAAAAAAAAAATACTAGAACTGAGATGAAAGGTACATTTCCTGTATTAAAATATCACTGCCACTCTGTTTTGTTGGTATTGTATTAATGAGTTTCCCTAAATTATACATTTGTAAAATGTGAAGGGGAGAAAAATGCAAAAAAAAAAAATGAAAGGGGGAAAAAGGTTCTTGCCACTGAGTGACTGGGTTGGAATGGTGGAGAGGAGTGCTTAGCTCTGCCATTTCCCTGCAGCCAGCTGTCAGTCTATTTAATTATTACAGTGCCATTCTATCAAGATGAATTTCGATGAGTTACAAAAATCTTACAGTCATAGATATGTTTCAGATCCCTTAATACAAAGCACATATTACAAACTGGGAAAATAAAGCAAGAGAGAAGTCAATTGCTCCAAGCCTTAACAGAACCCATGCTCGCATTAAACTCTTGTTGCTCTGCCTTATTCTTCATTCCTTTACATTAGAACTACGGGTGAGGACCAGCTTATCACCTCCATTTTATAGGAAGTGTCAAGGCAGAAGATTAACCCAGAAGCTCCTGGCTTCTGGCTTCCAGGGCTCAGTTCCAGCATTTGTGGCCATCCAGGGAGTAAACTAGCAGAGGGAAGGTCTTTCTCTCTGTCTCTCCTTCTCTTTGTATATCTGCCTTTCAAATAAAAATAAATAAAGCTTAAAAACAAACACAAAAAAAAATAATTTAAGAAAATCCAAAGGAGTCATCCATTCAGACTGAATTCAGGAGCATTGTCACCACTGAGTAATGACTCAGTAAACATCAGCATTGTCCATTCACTGTGACTAGGTAGCTACCATTGCTGTAAGACGTGGCAACCGTTAAAAAAAAGGGTCTATACTAGGTACTTCTTACTGGAATACCCAAAGATTAAACACAACAGATAAAGCACAATTTCTACTTGATCACAGATCCGTCTGATTAAACTTTTGAGATGACCTTATTGGGCAATACAAGATCATAATGAAGTGGTTCCCATTAATGTCAACTTGAGTTATGATTCTGTCAAGATTTCCATCATCACTCCAGGCAAAGCTATCAGAAGGACAAGCCTTCCAGTCAACAAATACCTTTCTTTTTTATCACGACATTGGAAAGCATGATTGTTATCATGTTAACACAAGCTTGTGGTACAAAAAAAAGTGAAACATCATTACTCACAATGGCTTCTGAATTTACTTTTGAAAAAGATTGGAAACTCTTGGTTACCATTTTCAAAATGTCATCAATCTTTCAGACAGCTCATATTTATCCTAAAAATGTTGTTCAGTGAGTAAATAGCAGACTTCATTTTAAAAATGATTTTAAAAAATTTCAGGAGGTATTTGTCCAAAAATCAGCCATTAACTTTATTAGCTGATTAAATACAGTTTATGTAAAGTTAAATACAATTATACAGGGAAAAAAAACACAAGAATAAGAAATTATATTTTTAAACATCATGCTGTTGATTAACAATGTGCAGCTGAATTGAGTTATAAAATAAATGGCAATCCCATAAATATCACTTTTTTCAATTTATTAAATTGCAGTAAATAAAAAAGGCATTTGAAATAAAAATATTGTTCCTTCACACTGTTGTTTAAAATTCTAAGTAAACTAAAGAAAGAAAAAATTAAAAGAAATCAAAAAACAACACTTAAAATGCATTTTCTCCAAAAATAATAAACATTCCTAAGACATTATAATGCGCAAGCCCTTTTAAATACAGCATGACAGCCATCCCAGAAGTGGCTTTCACTCTATCTCTGGGCTAAGCGAAAACACAAGCATGACATCCAACCTAATGTCACAGAGGAAAGGGGATGCAGAGAAGCCTACAGCAGACGCAGCATCTCAGATGGCTCCTTAGGGGAGGGTAAAATGTTCAAAAGAAACAAAAGGCAACAGAGTGGAGCAGCGCCTTGTTCCTCAAGAGCCAGTTAACAAACCACAGCAGCAGAGAACAAGTATTCCCGCTGACAACATTGTATCACTTCAGACTGCAGCACAATTTTCTTCATAACAGATACTGGGAATTTAGGGTGATACGCTTGATATCCCCATGGAAAGGACACATCCAAATATCAAGGATTTCAAAGTACTCCTTTATTAATTTCTCAGAACTGCTATGAGTATAGCATTCCAAGAGTCAGAAGAGGTGAGTGTTAATCAATGGTATATTCCAGGAAACAGGTTCAGAGGGGTTGTGATGCTCCAAATAAAAATGGTGTTTGAAAAATAGCACTGCTGGAATTCAGGCAGGTCATCAAATGGCATATTAAAAGCTTTCCCCACTATCTCACCAATGAGAATGAATTCAAACTGAGAGGCTGGCGCATTGGCTCAACTGGCTAATCCTCTGCTTGCAAGCATCAATATCCAAATAGGCTCTGGTTAGTATCCCAGCTGCTCCACTTCCCATCCAGCTCCCTGGCTATGGCCTGGGAATGCAGTGGAGGATGGCCCAAAGCCTTGGAACCTGCACCCACTGGGGTGATCTGGAAGAAGCTCCTGGCTACAGTTGAGTTCAGCTCAGCTCCAGCTGTTGGAGCTGATCTGGAGAGTGAACCAGCAATGAAACAAACTCTACCTCTCCGTGAAACTGGCCTTTCCAATAAAAATAAATGAATCTTTAAAAAAAAAAATCAAAGTCAGGTAAAGTCCTAAGTTATATCTAAACCTTGCTCTTAAGCAATGACAAGACTATAAATATATAATATAAACTTCGAAAAATCACTGGAGAAAAAGTAAAGGAGGTACAATTTACTGAAAGGAACAAAAACAGTCAAAGTGCATTAAAATATCACAGGTCTTAAGAGTGTCAAATCAACTAGATACACACTTCAAAACCGATCAGGATGCCTGATCATGGGAGAGTGCTATAGGCAGGTTTGTTACTAAGCATATTTTATGGAACATCCCTCCCTGCTCCCCCAACAATATACTAACAAAGTGAGCCAGCTTTCTGGCTGCTGGCATTATTGCCTCAGTAAGATCCCACATCTGCTGAACTGAAGAATGAAAGCTAGGCAGGGGTCCTGGAGGTTGGTAAGTTCCGACCTCAACTCCATCGCAAACTGGCTTTGTGATCTTGAGCAAAGCAGCTTACCTGCTTAAATCTCCCTTTCTGACTACTGCGGCAAGTCAGCTCAGCAATATTAACAAGCCCTTCTTTTCTAACAATAATTTAGTCTGCCGAGCGCCATGCCTTTAGGTGTATATGAGGCGATTCAAAAGATAACCTGAGTTAATTTTTCCCACCAAGACATAACATGCACATTTGAAAAGTTAAAAATGCAGAGACACCGTTAAGTTGAGATCCAGGAAACTAACATAATAGCCAACACTTCGACGGCACTTCGGCTTTGCTCAGTGCGCTTACACGCATTTGCTCCCTATCTGGAGCCAGACAGTCATGTGCTTCACAACATTGCACTGACAGTAGTAGATAACAGATGCTACAGCGACACCATGAGATTATCATGAGGGGCTGGCACTGTGGCATAGCGGGTGGAGCTGCAGCTGCCTGTGATGCCAGCATCCACTATGGGTACCACTTGGGAGTCCAGGCTGCTCCACTTCCAATCCAGCTCCCAAGCCTTTGGGCCCCTGAAACCCACGTGGGAGACCCAGCAGAACCTCTTGGCTCCTGGCTTCAGACTGGCCTAGCTCTGACTGCTTTGATCACTTGGGAATGAACCAGCAGATGAAAGATTTCTTCCTCTCTCTCCCTTTGTGTGTGTGTGTGTAAATTCCACCTTCCAATAAAACTAAACTTGTTGAAAAACTTCTTAAAATATAATGAACTTGATATTCCCTATTGTCTAATACTTCTATACTTTCTGTATTGAGACACACAAGTACTAATTATTATCTTAGAAGTTTCTATAGTACTCAGTATGGCACCATGCTGCACAGATTGGTAGCTTAAGAGCAACACCAGATTAAATGTGCAATAGTCTGTACCAAGTAGGTTTGTGTAGCACACTACATAATGCTCCCACAATGATGAAGGAATTTGCCTATTAATGTTGTTCTTAAGATGCATCTGTGTTAGTAAACAATGACTGTGTTGTTGCAACAAGAGCAGAAATCAATGGCCTAAATCTAGCTTTTAAAAATACAAAGCTGGGGACACTAACCGACTAATAGTTTTGGGTAGATTTACATAGTCTTAGAAGTCTTACAATGATTGCCCAAGACCCACCACAAATTTACACTGCAAAAATTATTTAAAAAGCAATTTGTATAGCTCAGATAAATGACAGCCAGCATATCATATGTTTTTCTTTACCATGAAGGTTGAATATTGCTTAGAAACTTACTAGGTTAAGTTTTGGGGGACACTGATCACCGTTGTAGGCTTGGTGTATCTGATTTAGGCCATTCACACCTAAAAACAACTTCAGTCACATTCACCTTCACATCTTGACGGCTGGCGATCGGTCTGCGGTATCAGGAAAACGGCAGCTCAGGCTGAACAGGAACTGCTGTCCAGTTCATGTCCCAGGGATATTATGTAAGAAAAGAGTTCAACCGGTTGGAAGGCAAATCACTAGATACTATTCATGATGCTTTTAAAAACATCTCAGGAGGTATAAATTTTGGCAAGTTGTTTACACAATTTAGCGCATTTCCCTTTATTATCTTCCTGCCCTCTATGTAGAGAAAATGGTTGCCTCTTACAAAAAAAAAAAATGGAGAAATGTTATCATTCTCAAAGCCAATTATTTACATTTTGCTGATAGGAGAGCAAGTTCAATGTATTTTGAGGTACTCAATCAGGAAGTTAAGACATCCTGCTTGCTTCTATGAATTACTACACACATGATACTATATTTGATATGCAATGATTATATAATAAAATATCATAATGACAATCATACAGCAATATATTGTTACAAGATGATCACAGTATATCTATATAGCATCTTATATGTGTATATACCGTTCTTTCTCAAAACTATCAAGAAACAATAGCATGAGAATTTTTATCAAAATATGAAAAACATTTCAAGGAGAAAAATTCCTTTTATTAATGAATTCCAGAAATCTAATAATTAACTCTACCCTTGCAAGACCCCAGAAGTGACAACATGTAATAAAAACTTGAATATTATCTTCTCTCTGGTCTCCTAAAATGTGCAAATAATCTGATAAAGGAAAACATGCAGTGTTTGTAATATCAGTCACAGGGCAGAATCTTGATAACTCTGAGCTGAAGTCTACATTTTACTCATAATGTCAAACCCGAAACCTGGAACAAAGTTATCATCATCGGGGCTGGCGGTGTGGCCTAGCGGCTAAAGTCCTCGCCTTGCACGCCCCAGGATCCCATATGGGCGCCGGTTCTAATCCTGGCAGTTCCGCTTCCCATCCAGCTCCCTGCTTGTGACCTGGGAAAGCAGCCGAGGATGGCCCAAAACTTTGGGACCCTGCACCCGCGTGGGAGACCTGGAAGAGGTTCCTGGTTCCCGGCATCGGATCGGCGCGCATCGTCCTGCTGCGGCTCACTTGGGGAGTGAAACATCGGATGGAAGATCTTCCTCTCTGTCTCTCCTCCTCTCTGCATATCCGGCTTTCCAATAATAATAAATCTTTAAAGAAAAAGTTATCATCATCTTTTTGAAGACATATTAATGCAGATTTAAAATATTTGTAACAAGACCGTCACAATAACTCAATTGGGCTAATCTTCTACCTACAAGCACTGGTGTCCCATCTGGGTGCTAGTTTGTGTTCCAGCTGCTTCACTTCCCACCCAGTACTGGTGG
Organism: Ochotona princeps; assembly: GCF_030435755.1. Taxonomy (NCBI): domain Eukaryota; kingdom Metazoa; phylum Chordata; class Mammalia; order Lagomorpha; family Ochotonidae; genus Ochotona; species Ochotona princeps. Next base: position 18,989,431 of record NC_080834.1, on the reverse strand, counting down.
TGGTCTGGGAAAGCAGTGGAGGGCCTTGAGAACCTGCACACATGTGGGGAACCTGAAAGAAGCTCCTAGTTCCTGGGTTCAGGTGGGCTCAGCTCTGGCTGCTGCAGCCATTTGGGGAGTGAACCAGCACATAGATGATCTCTCTGTCTTTTCTTCTCCCTGTAAGTCTACCTTTCCAATAGAAATAATAAATAAACAAATAAAATATTTGCAACAATATGTTATTTCTGATATGCAGTAACACACACAGTCACACACACACACACACACACACACACACATAAGGGAAATTAGCATCCGGGGAAATTAGTAGATGTTATCAGCATGGCCTTTACTCCAGTTAATAGTAGGAATTCCATTAATATTTATATTTATACTTTTTATGACACATTACTTTCCTTTTCCTTTCCATGTCATGGTACATTTCTATATCAGAAAGTTAAGCTTGTAACAGAGAAATGAATGACAATGCTATTAGGAGCAAATACTAGGGGGAGGATGTAGGAACGGAGGAGCAGCGATGATTTCCTATGCTTATAAATCTGTACCGTAGAAATAATTTTTTTAAAATTTGAACCAAAGTAAACCAGGCTTAAAAATTGACTTGTAAATTCCCAAACTTATTTCCTTTGCCTGATATCAGTGCAAACATGCTACCTCCATTCCAACAATGTATGGTTCTTGTCCAGGTTTTTATTAACCTATTCTGCCTTGATTTAAATGTTTGTACCTACACTCTGGTTTCTCTTCAGATCGTATAAATCTTTTTCCTTTTAAATGTTTGTACCTATAGCTTTCTTCAGTTTTAGAAAAATCACTTTTTTCCAAAATCTTCACAATTAGGAAGAAGCAGAGTTGACCTAAACTGTTCACAACTGACATGACGGCTCCTAATGTCTCCATCAGGCCATAGAGTGGAGACAGGAAGTCAGAGATTGCAGAAGTAGGGGAGAGGCCATCAGAATCCCCAGGAGGTCACTGCACCCTTACCTCCTACCTTATTGAGCACCTGCGCCTTCCTTCCCCACCGACATGCTGGAAGGGAATGAGCCTAAGCAAGAGAAGTACTGCATTTACGTTTTGAAAAAGCAGGTGATAGGAACCCTGATCTTGATCACTGGGAGAGAACATCTTTGGAAAGACGTTAATATGAGCTCAGGGAGTTGTGAGATCCACTTAATTTCCCAGTATAGACTCAAACTGCACATAGCACAATAAACTCTCAGAAATTTATGAGCAAAAAGTAAAAAGAAACTATGAGTGACAATGTGTTTTGAGGTTCATTCTTGTGGAGCAGCAGGTTTTGATGCTGGCATCCCATTTGAGTGCTATTATGAGCTGCTCTACTTCCAATCCAGCTCCCTGCTAACACAGCTGGGAAGGCAAAGCATGACTCTCGAAGCACTTGGGCCCTTGCTACACATGCTCCAGGCCTCAGCTGGGGCAAGCCCCAGCCTTTAAAGCCATTTAGGGAGTGAATCAGCAGACTGAACACCTCTTTCTCTCTCTCTCTCCATCACATCTTTACAAAAAAAATTAGCTGGTCTACTTCATTTGATAGTACTGTTTATCTCGGAAGCTTTCCTGCACATTATTTTCTTGGAAAATAGTTTAAAATCCTGGAATATGCATGAAAATGGCCCAATTCCTTTGTATGGTGACATTGTACCAGCTTTTATTATGCATCTTGGTACAATGATTACATTTTTAAAATCATCAAGCAAAAGTCAAATTCTTTCCAAGTAAAAGGATGTTTACTTGAAAACAGTGTCACAGTGTTTATTAAATTCATTAGCCACCACCAGTACTGCTAACACTTTTAGTACCATTGGGTCCCTTACATTCCACAGGTCACAGAGTTTAAATGGATGCTTTAATCTCTGCTATCTGGAGAAATTAAGCCACTTGCTGTTCCTGTGAATGTCTGCCTTTTCCCAACTCCACATCATCATTCTTGCTTCTTGTTTGTTACACCTGGAAGGTGGTTCTCCCTAGCAGGTCTCCAAATGTCCAAGTCTCATTAGCCCATGTAGACCCACCCACCTGAACGCCAGCCTCTGCACAATCCTCTCTTCTCCATCCACATCTCCCCAACTCCTCACTCCTTCAAAATTCCCATCCACTGTACATCTCTTAAAGCAATAATTTTCCCATTTTACAATATCTTTAGGACCTGTAATCTTACCCTCCAATTAGATAGTAAATTACTTTGGAATAGACACTATGCCTTCCCTCTATTTAGATAAAGAAAAAAAATAGGCACAAAAGTTAAGTAATGTGTTAAAGGTTTTGTCTGGCAAGTGGCCATGCCAGCATTCACACCAGATCCACCTCACCTCTAATTTGGGCCTCAAAAAGCCAGGCTTCTCTCTCTAGTTCTACCCTCCTCATTTCTTGGACAGCAAATCAATGGTTCCTACGGCAACCAAAAAGACATAAATCACAACCTATTGGAAGCAGGTAGCATAAAGATCTATTCTTTTGCCCTAACTCAAAGTTCTAGCTTTGAATTTGCCTTGAAAAGCCACATTTCTCAAAGCGTATTGTGTGGAGTAACAATAATGCAAGATTTATTTTTTTTAATTTATGAAAATCTGTAAGCAAAACTACCTTAAGGAGCTATCAGTCACTTACTGTAGGGCTTCCTTAGATTTACTGAGCCATTCAGCATCATCTCCTATAGATTTTTGTACATGTCTACATCTATATATTTCATATATATCTATTTTTATGTGTATCTGTATTTTTAAAAGGTTCAGGACAATGACACCTTTTTTGTTAAGTATCATGGAACCAAAAACTATCTTTTATGAATTTCACCTAATTCAAAATAATAGTGTCTCAAAGTTTTATGCTAACTATAATTTTCAGCATACACACATGGCAACAAATTCATTTTGAAACCATTTAAAACATGCATTTAAATAGGAAATCTCACAACCAAATGCTACAGGATTTCATGTTAGTGGGATGTAACAGTAACAACAATGGGCTTGGAGCCAGACAGTGAATGATTAAGCCTACCCACACAATGGCTGACATTTAATAAATGAGTTACAGGCACAGAGTGCACCTTACTCAGTGACTAAAATAGGCTCACTATATTTAGTTCTCACTTGAATGGTTCACCTTCTCCCCCACCACTCCCATTCCTGAGCCCAGGCAAACACGTGGGGTAAATTTGAAGACTAAAAGTAAGAAAGTTTTGATGAATGAAAGAGGACTGACTCATGCAGGAGAAAATGAAACTATACCCCAGTTATATCATTTTAGGACTAGTTGCAATGATCCAAAGTGAATTAAAAGAACACGGATGATTTCTGAGGAGAGCATCTAGATAACCTAGGAACATCCACAAGAGGGAAATTTTTAAATTTAAACCCTCAGATCCATAGAGGATAGAACTGGATGAAAGGGCTATATTTAAGCTTTAGTCCTATACCTGTGAATTGATCTTATTTGGAATTTGGTCCTTTACTGATGTGATTAAATGGAAATGACTACAGTAGATTCGGATGAGCCTAATTATAGCAATGCTAGAAAATTAATATAATATCTTTCTAATTTCACACAATATATTTATACACCTATTCGAAAATAAAATATTTAAGCTGTACATCTTTTAATAGTATAATTTCTTAACCATCAACTAAAAATACACACGATTTCCTTCAAAGTTCTGCATTTTCCTCTATTTGTTTCTTCCTTTATTCCTCTTTGCTCTGTGCCAGATACGGTAGCCTGGACAGGATTTCTAGAATCCAGAAATCAGACATTCCTATCTTCTAGAAGGATCTCTGCACATAAATAAATAGCAAAAATCATGCAAGAAGTAAATTACCACAGCCAGTAGTGGAGGCACATTCATGGAGACTGGGGAATTATGATAAGTTCAAAATTTTAGTGGTATCCGACCACTTAAAAATTACTTTTACCTCACATAGGAGTATCTTCGAAATTATTCTGAAAATAAACTGCCCATGAGAAGCATTATGTATAAACCAGACCTATCAGACTTTCTCACACTGCCGTCTCTCCCAATCACTTTCTGTTATTCTGAGTTAACAAAATATTAATGTCTCAAGTTTCTAGACATTAACAGCATAATTCAGTCATATAATCCCACCCTGAAAAAAATAAAACTTTTGAAAGACATACTATTTTCTCTTGATCTGAAGTCTTCAATCATCTTAGAAATGAAGACAGAATAATGAGAATAGATGTCATGTAACATGTCTTCACATAAAAAAAGAATTATTACCTGTTGCTAAAATCCTTACAGTGTAATAGTATGGTGTTTCTTAGTGTCTAATTGTATGCATGCATTGATATTTTGGCATTACTTTAGGGTGATATATTTTGACAGAATCTATCATGAGATGCAGGACCATGCTCTTAGGGAAATGACTGAGAGAAATTTTCAGGGGAGAAAGGCTAGAACATTCCAGGGACTCCCAGGAAGAGCCATTAACAGTTCTGACTGAGGGAGAACTCCACAGTTCCCACTGACTTCTAGACTGGCCTACAGAGCAGGCGTGGGACAGAGGGTCTAACTTGGTCCATGAAAGAAAGCCAGTTTGCTTTCCTCCTTCCTCCCTTCCAAAACACAAGACTCAGTTTCCTGAGGCGGAGCTCTGAGCAATCTGTATCAGACCTGAGAACAAAGGCAAGCCTGCCTCAGGGATGAACAAGCATTCAGAGTAGAGAGGAGACCCCTACTCTCCATGGCTGCAGAAGATATAAGCAGAGCCATGGAGCTGAGAGGGGTGCAGGTTCCTGGGACCTGCCCAGTCTGACTCAGGATTCTTAGAGTGCTAGGGACAGATCTTACAGAGACCTTGGTGGTTATACTGCAGGACCCACCCAAGGTTCTATATGCTGATGCCTTGCAAAGGTACCACGAACTCAGCACAAAGAACAGCTGGGTCTATGAACACACCAGCCAGCATCAAAAGCATTGTAGTGAGAAACGCTCCACCATGCTCAACTTGGGTGTCACTCTGGGCTCTTGCTCTACCCACAAACAGTGGCCAGAGTTCCCTGGTCTTACCCAGCACATACCTCTGAAATGCAGGCAATTCCCCAAGCCACAGAGGCACTTTTCCAAGAATAAAACATTCAGAACAGAGAGCAACAAACAAGGAAGGGAGTATAATTCCCCAAAAAGAATACCACAATGCATTAAAACCGGACTATAAAGATGGGAAAATGGTGAAACATCTCAGAGAAAATTTTAAAAATGAGTGTGAAATTACACAAAAGGACGAAGAAACAATTACATGAAATAAGGAAATTCACACATGATATGGATGAGAAATTCAGCAGATAGGATATTAAAGAAAATCTAAACAAATACTAGATATGAAGAATTCCACAACTCTAGTAAAAATATAGTGGACAGGCTTAACAAGAGGCAGAAAAAGAAATAGCAGATGTAGAAGGTCTTTTGCAACATGTCAGATAAAAAAAATAGAAGAAAAATTAGGCTGAAAACAGTGTTTGGTACCTAAGGAGTAATAAGAAATGGCAAAATGCATGAGTCTTAGGAATTTCTGATGGTATGGGGAAAAAAAGAATGGCTTAGGAAACTTATTCAGACGGCTGTCTTATGGGAAAAGGTAAAGCTACTGCCGGCAACACCAGCATCCCATATGGGTGCCAGTTCAGTTCCCAGCTGCTACACTTCTGATCCAGCACCCTACAAATGGCAAGGGGAAAAAAGCACAAGACCACCCAACCACTTAACAGACACTTCTGGGACTCCAAGAACAAAACTTTCAGAGCATACCTTCCAGCAGATGGAAGATCTGTCCCTGTCTCTTCCACTCTCTATCAAATCAAATCAAATCAATCAATCTTTAGAAAGAAAAAGAAAAAAATGCATTCAATGAAATAGTAGCAGAAATTTTCCCCAATCTGCAGAAAGATAAGGACTTCCAAATGCAGTAAGTACCTAGAATCCTAATAGGCCCAATCAGAAAAGAAGTTCACTAAGACACATTATAATCCAACTTTCAAAAGTAAAGCATAAACACAATATCCTAAAATATGAAAGAGACAAAAGTTCCAGTCAGACTGACAGTGGGTTTCTCAACAGAAATCCTATAGGCCAGGAGAGAATGGATATAGTTCAGGATCTAAAAGGAAAAAGTTGTTAACCCAGAACACCCTCCCCAGCCAAACTCTTGCTTAAAATGAAGGTGAAATATAAAGACCTTCCAAGACAAGCAAAAATTCAGAGAATTAATCATCACCTGGCCAGTCTTACTACTGATATGTAAAGATATTTTACACACAGAAACAGAGAAGGATAATTAGCATCAAGACCTAGTAAAAGAACAAAGGAGATTCAAAACAAATAAGAATGTTTATGGAAAATGGACCAAGTCATTACCTATCAGTAATATAGCCTTGAATGTAAATGGACTAAATTATCCAATTAAAAGATACAGACTGGCTAAATGAGTTAAAGAAAAAATCTACAGGAACTAGTTTTGAGGTGTAGGAAGCAAAGCCATCCCCCGCAACAATGGCACATCACATGAGCACCAGTTCATGTCTCAGCTATTCCACATCAAATACAGCTCCCTGAAAATGGCCTAGGAAGTCAAAAGAGAAGCAGCCAAGTACCTTGGAGCCTGTACCCCTGTAGCAGACCCAGATGAAGCTTCTGGTTTTAGCTTGGCCCAGTCCTGGCCATTGTGGCCACTTCAGAGGTGAATCAGAGGATGGAATCAATCCCTCTCTGTGTTCCTCTCTGTAACTCTTTCAAATACAGAAATATATCTTTTTTAAACATCTATACGCTGTCTACAAGAAACACACTTCCCCAATAAAAACATACACAGACTTAAAGTGAAAGGATAAAAAATGATATTCTTAGCAAACGAAAATGAAAGATGAGCATGTATAGCAATACTCATATTAAAGAAAATAGACTTTAAGACAAAATTTGTTTAAAAAAGTTGTTTCTTTTTAAAATTATCATTGTTCTGTTTTTCATTTTACTTATTATTATTATTAGCATCATTTTATGATACGGTTCCATAGACCTTGGGATTTCCCTTATCCCCTTCCCAAATCCCTCCTCCCTCCCTGAGTTCCCCTAGAGTATTACTATAGTATAGTTCTTCACAAACAGTCATATGTCCATCATTGTGGGCATGGACAATAGCAGAGAGTCAAGCATACTATTATTAAGATATAGTAAATAGGGCCCGGCGGCGTGGCCTAGTGGCTAAGGTCCTCGCCTTGAAAGCCCCGGGATCCCATATGGGCGCCGGTTCTAATCCCGGCAGCTCCACTTCCCATCCAGCTCCCTGCTTGTGGTCTGGGAAGGCAGTCGAGGACGGCCCAAGGTTTTGGGACCCTGCACCTGCGTGGGAGACCTGGAAGAGGTTCCTGGTTTCCGGCTTCGGATCAGCGCACACCGGCCGTTGTGGCTCACTTGGGGAGTGATTCATCAGACGGAGGATCTTCCTCTCTGTCTCTCCTCCTCTGTATATCTGACTGTAATAAAATAAATAAATCTTAAAAAAAAAGATATAGTAAATAGTTTTATTGGGAGTCCATCTTTAGTCTGGAAGCAGAGATGCATACTGCATTATATCCTCACATCTTTTAAATGCTGATAGAAACTGTGGAAAATAACTGCCCTTTTAAACAAGATTTTTAATCAAGCATTTTAAAATTACCTGGTAATAAAGTTCTAAAATCCCAATGTCACTTTATTCAGAAGCAGATTAAATATAGATCTGTAAAAATGGGGAAAGATTGATAAAAATGCAAAGTCTTGGTGGGAGTAGGGGTGGACAGGAGACAACTGCAATTTGCTCCTGCTCAAAATGTTTGGTCCATCTGATTAAGTCAGTGTTGAATTACTCACATAAGAGGAACTGGTTTAGCAAGGGACAGAAAGACTAGAAAAGGTGCTTACACTTTAAATAACTTTAAATAACATGAACTTATGTAAGAATTTCTTTCCTTTAAGAAATAAGGCAAAAAAATCTGCAGAATGCTATTTTCTTAGTAATATGAAGTGGTAAAAACACATATTTAGGAGTAAAATAACATGGATTGCTAATTCAATAGCAGTGAAACCTCTCACTTCACTGCAGTAAAACATGACAGAGCCCCATCCAGAGATGTGAAAATGTCATTGCAGTTCTGCTCCAGAAATGTATACATTCGATCAACAAGTACACTTCTCAAAGGCACCAAGTAACCCTTTCCCCAAATAAATCTGTTTTCTGAACTCTTCATCCAATATCATCTCTGAAAATTTCTCCACCCCACTTCCCTAACTTTAACTTAATTGACAGTGAATCAGAAGAAACTCTTAACGTATTCTAGGGAATGCAGAAAAGTGTGGTGGAGACAGAAGAATGGTAAAAGATAAAATAAGAATGGGCAGAGTAGAAACAAAAATATTACTCCTCTCTTCCTACTGTTGCCAAGAAGATGGTATAAGTTTCCTTTCCCTGTGAAGTAATCATTTAAAGGAAACTGCATGCTCTCTGCTTATAATCTCAGAAGTGGGTATTTCCATAAATGCTGTAAGTTGCCCCTTTAAGTGGGGCAGAAAAGAGAAGTTCAGGTAATGACAGCAGGCAGGTAAAGGCAGCATCGTCTCAGTGTCCAGGAACCACGCCATTTAGCGTGTCAGAAATTCAAATAATTGGGCCCCATCCTAAACCTAAATGATTAGAAAGCTTATGGACAGGATCAAGGAATCTGCTTTAACAGCACTCCATGGGATTCTGATGGGATTTTCCAATATCCTAGACAAATTTACTCTCTACCAATTCAAAATTGTTCTGGCATATTTTCAGATATATATATATATGAATATCTGTATATATCTGATATATACACACATTTTCCAACTACTTTACAGAATCCTTGGGTGCAAAAATCATCTCTCTTGCCTCGTCTTCCTTACTTTCCTCACCTACCAGCAAGTTATATAAAATCAATCAGCAAAATGTTATCCAGTGGGCATTCATACTGACAGGAACCAGCAGAGGAGCTTTCATTGTGGGAGTTCTTTCTTTGAGATATGATATTCCTACCAACCTGAGAGATCTATTATTGATCATAATTGTGATCCAAAAGTAATAGGTGTTACCTCTCTAATCTACACTTTTTAGAGAGTTTTGTCTCTAAGGAAAGAACTGCTCAGCTTCAGAATTTGAGGAACACACCCAGAAACAAATTCAAATATTCTCCCTAAAGGCTGGGCAACCTTGAATAGGGAAATGGTGGGGAAATCCCTATTTCCCTCTCAGAAGCACACAGCAGGGTTTCTGAATCTGCACAGTTTCAACAGAAAGGTTATGTTTATCTTCTCTTTGTTACTCTTAAAGCATAGAACATATTTTCCCTCGCATATAGGGCATCCTCACTATTCCGTAAGCAAGGTGAAAGTAGCTGCTGTTACTACTGACTTGGGTTCTGACCTTCATAAATGTTGGAGTGGTGGGGAGGACCTAACCAAAGGAACATCCTTAAACCAATGTAAACTATTTAAATGTATCCAGAAATGTTCTGTAAATACTGAGAATGCACCTTAGCAAACTGGATGTGAAAATGTGTTTTACATTATGACAGAAAGGATCACCCATGCCTTCAACCTCCTGGGTCTCATCTTTTCTAAAGTGGGTATACACTCAAGAACAGGGTTTCTGCTGGGTTCTTTCGTTTCTCCAATTAACGTATCTGCAGGCTCTTCAAGTCAGTGTAAAGGGTGCCCTGTTAGGGCCCTCCTAGGACTCAGAGATGAAACCCTAACTGCCCAATTCAACAGCATTTGGAGAAGGGCCTTTGAGTGTGTGCTGTGCAGGTTAAACCATGCAGCGATGCCTACCCACATCTCAGGAGAGTGTTACCTGGAGCCTCCGCTACAACACTTTTGATCCAGCTTCCACCCAATGCATCCTGTGAGGCATTGACTCCGGTTCAGTGCTTGGGCCGTTGCACCTGCGCAGAAACCAGAATGGAGTGCAGGGCTTCTGGTTCAGCCTGCCCAAGCCCTAAATGCTACAGGCTTTTGCTGAGTGATCCAGCAGATGGAAGAGAGAGTTGAGTGTCTCAGCCAGGGAGTAAATAAAAACATACTCATTAATTAAAAGATGGAGTCTTTGGGAGCTAGTTAGGTTTACATGAGGTCATGACAATGTAGCTCTCTTTGTGAGATAAGTTCCCTTATAAGACAAGAAACCTGAGGGGTGGACATTATGACAAAGCAGGTTAAATCACCTCTTGCGTCAGCTACATCCTACAGTGGAATTTCTCAAAGTCACCCCTCCAATTCCAAGCCAGTTTTTTTCTAATACATATTTGAGAAGAAGAAGATGATGCCTCACATGGGAAAAAAACTGGATGGAGTTGTGCGCTCCTGGCATTTGTGGACATTTGGAGGACAAACCACCAAACATAAGATCTCTCTCATTTCTTTCTCTTTCTTTCTTCCCTCCCACCACTACCCCATCATCCAGCCTTTCAAACGATAAACATTAGCTATTGTTTTCAAAAAGAAGAGGAGACACTTGAGCACTTGCTCTCATGCACTCCATCACCCCAAAGGAGGGCCACAAACAGAACACAGCATTAGTCCTTAATGTACACATCCCAGCCCCCAGCTCTCATGCACTCTACCATCACCCCAAACCAAGGAGGGCCACAAACAGAACACAGCACACCAGTTAGTCCTTAATGTACACATCCCAGCCCCCAGCTCTCATGCACTCTACCATCACCCCAAAGGAGGGCCACAAACAGAAGACAGCACACCAGTTAGTCCTTAATGTACACATCCCAGCCCCCAGCTCTCATGCACTCTACCATCACCCCAAAGGAGGGCCACAAACAAAAGACAGCACACCAGTTAGTCCTTAATGTACACATCCCAGCCCCCAGCTCTCATGCACTCTACCATCACCCCAAAGGAGGGCCACAAACAAAAGACAGCACACCAGTTAGTCCTTAATGTACACATCCCAGCCCCCAGCTCTCATGCACTCTACCATCACCCCAAACCAAGGAGGGCCACAAACAAAAGACAGCACACCAGTTAGTCCTTAATGTACACATCCCAGCCCCCAGCTCTCATGCACTCTACCATCACCCCAAAGGAGGGCCACAAACAAAAGACAGCACACCAGTTAGTCCTTAATGTACACATCCCAGCCCCCAGCTCTCATGCACTCTACCATCACCCCAAAGGAGGGCCACAAACAGAAGACAGCATTAGTCCTTAATGTACACATCCCAGCCCCCAGCTCTCATGCACTCTACCATCACCCCAAAGGAGGGCCACAAACAGAAGACAGCACACCAGTTAGTCCTTAATGTACACATCCCAGCCCCCAGCTCTCATGCACTCTACCATCACCCCAAAGGAGGGCCACAAACAAAAGACAGCACACCAGTTAGTCCTTAATGTACACATCCCAGCCCCCAGCTCTCATGCACTCTACCATCACCCCAAACCAAGGAGGGCCACAAACAAAAGACAGCACACCAGTTAGTCCTTAATGTACACATCCCAGCCCCCAGCTCTCATGCACTCTACCATCACCCCAAACCAAGGAGGGCCACAAACAGAACACAGCACACCAGTTAGTCCTTAATGTACACATCCCAGCCCCCAGCTCTCATGCACTCTACCATCACCCCAAAGGAGGGCCACAAACAGAAGACAGCACACCAGTTAGTCCTTAATGTACACATCCCAGCCCCCAGCTCTCATGCACTCTACCATCACCCCAAAGGAGGGCCACAAACAAAAGACAGCACACCAGTTAGTCCTTAATGTACACATCCCAGCCCCCAGCTCTCATGCACTCTACCATCACCCCAAAGGAGGGCCACAAACAAAAGACAGCACACCAGTTAGTCCTTAATGTACACATCCCAGCCCCCAGCTCTCATGCACTCTACCATCACCCCAAACCAAGGAGGGCCACAAACAAAAGACAGCACACCAGTTAGTCCTTAATGTACACATCCCAGCCCCCAGCTCTCATGCACTCTACCATCACCCCAAAGGAGGGCCACAAACAAAAGACAGCACACCAGTTAGTCCTTAATGTACACATCCCAGCCCCCAGCTCTCATGCACTCTACCATCACCCCAAAGGAGGGCCACAAACAGAAGACAGCATTAGTCCTTAATGTACACATCCCAGCCCCCAGCTCTCATGCACTCTACCATCACCCCAAAGGAGGGCCACAAACAGAAGACAGCACACCAGTTAGTCCTTAATGTACACATCCCAGCCCCCAGCTCTCATGCACTCTACCATCACCCCAAAGGAGGGCCACAAACAAAAGACAGCATACCAGTTAGTCCTTAATGTACACATCCCAGCCCCCAGCTCTCATGCACTCTACCATCACCCCAAACCAAGGAGGGCCACAAACAAAAGACAGCACACCAGTTAGTCCTTAATGTACACATCCCAGCCCCCAGCTCTCATGCACTCTACCATCACCCCAAAGGAGGGCCACAAACAAAAGACAGCACACCAGTTAGTCCTTAATGTACACATCCCAGCCCCCAGCTCTCATGCACTCTACCATCACCCCAAAGGAGGGCCACAAACAGAAGACAGCATTAGTCCTTAATGTACACATCCCAGCCCCCAGCTCTCATGCACTCTACCATCACCCCAAACCAAGGAGGGCCACAAACAGAAGACAGCACACCAGTTAGTCCTTAATGTACACATCCCAGCCCCCAGCTCTCATGCACTCTACCATCACCCCAAAGGAGGGCCACAAACAGAACACAGCACACCAGTTAGTCCTTAATGTACACATCCCAGCCCCCAGCTCTCATGCACTCTACCATCACCCCAAACCAAGGAGGGCCACAAACAGAAGACAGCACACCAGTTAGTCCTTAATGTACACATCCCAGCCCCCAGCTCTCATGCACTCTACCATCACCCCAAAGGAGGGCCACAAACAGAACACAGCACACCAGTTAGTCCTTAATGTACACATCCCAGCCCCCAGCTCTCATGCACTCTACCATCACCCCAAACCAAGGAGGGCCACAAACAGAAGACAGCACACCAGTTAGTCCTTAATGTACACATCCCAGCCCCCAGCTCTCATGCACTCTACCATCACCCCAAACCAAGGAGGGCCACAAACAGAAGACAGCACACCAGTTAGTCCTTAATGTACACATCCCAGCCCCCAGCTCTCATGCACTCTACCATCACCCCAAACCAAGGAGGGCCACAAACAAAAGACAGCACACCAGTTAGTCCTTAATGTACACATCCCAGCCCCCAGCTCTCATGCACTCTACCATCACCCCAAAGGAGGGCCACAAACAAAAGACAGCACACCAGTTAGTCCTTAATGTACACATCCCAGCCCCCAGCTCTCATGCACTCTACCATCACCCCAAACCAAGGAGGGCCACAAACAAAAGACAGCACACCAGTTAGTCCTTAATGTACACATCCCAGCCCCCAGCTCTCATGCACTCTACCATCACCCCAAAGGAGGGCCACAAACAAAAGACAGCACACCAGTTAGTCCTTAATGTACACATCCCAGCCCCCAGCTCTCATGCACTCTACCATCACCCCAAAGGAGGGCCACAAACAAAAGACAGCACACCAGTTAGTCCTTAATGTACACATCCCAGCCCCCAGCTCTCATGCACTCTACCATCACCCCAAAGGAGGGCCACAAACAAAAGACAGCACACCAGTTAGTCCTTAATGTACACATCCCAGCCCCCAGCTCTCATGCACTCTACCATCACCCCAAAGGAGGGCCACAAACAAAAGACAGCACATCAGTTAGTCCTTAATGTACACATCCCAGCCCCCAGCTCTCATGCACTCTACCATCACCCCAAAGGAGGGCCACAAACAGAACAAAGCACACCAGTTAGTCCTTAATGTACACATCCCAGCCCCCAGCTCTCATGCACTCTACCATCACCCCAAACCAAGGAGGGCCACAAACAGAAGACAGCACACCAGTTAGTCCTTAATGTACACATCCCAGCCCCCAGCTCTCATGCACTCTACCATCACCCCAAACCAAGGAGGGCCACAAACAAAAGACAGCACACCAGTTAGTCCTTAATGTACACATCCCAGCCCCCAGCTCTCATGCACTCTACCATCACCCCAAAGGAGGGCCACAAACAGAACACAGCACACCAGTTAGTCCTTAATGTACACATCCCAGCCCCCAGCACTGTGAGAGATGTCCGTTGTTCACACTGCCCTATCTATGATATTTTGTGAACGTAACCCAAGCAGACTAATGCAGGTCCTAATTCTAAGCCTCCCTTCAAGACCCTCTCACCACAACTCTGGGCCCAGATCATTATGACAGCTAAGAAAATCTGTTGTTTTTGTTGCTGAACACCAATGTATGTGTGAACTGAATTATCTGTAATCAGCTAACTGAGTCAGTGAGTGGTGGTCTGCAGAGAGGAACTGCCAGGCACCAGGTGCCCATCCTCGGAAAATACAATCATTTCTGTAAAGCAGGCATAATCAGAAAGCAACAGAGAGTTGCCAGATCTGAACAGGATGTGCAGACCGAAAAAAAGGGCATTGTCACGGAAATAAATGCCATCAGCTGCTTGCCATGACCTTGGGGACAGGAAAAAACTCTAAACATGGTAAAAGTCAAGTTTCTGCCTAGTCTGGTAAAAATGGGAAAGGTATTCTGCTAAAAATTAAGCTATCCATAACAATTGTGACCGTGTTTCTTGAAGACCTGAGTTTAAAGACCTATTTATATCCAAGATACACATGGCTAATGATAAATAGCCTTCTGAGATGTGGCCAAATTAAATGTAGGTCTCTCGGGTGAAAGACCAGAGCAAATATTAAACTTAACAAAAACAAAAAAAAGCAAAGCTTTGTCCATGGCTGTATTCCTACAAACCTAGACTCTATAATGTGGTGATGCTCTTTTCTCTGTGGCTAATTAGTAAAACTATCCTCCTTTATGGGTTGAGGGTTCCCAGCCTATGATTGGTTGCCTAGGTGCACAAATTTTTCTCAAAAGGCATAAAAATGGCAAAGGCATTTTATCATATGCTAGACAGAAGCAGCCCTGTGTACAACTCAGAAATAACATGAATCCCTTTTTTCTTTTATTGCTTTCTTTGGCATTATGAAAAACAGGACCCCTTGCCCAACATGATGCTCTGACCATTGCAGTTGAGCTCACTCAGACTTTGTATTATCAGGGTTCTGGTTACCTGATGCAGAGTACATGGGATTGCTGAGCTTCCAGAGCCTGTTGTTAGCAGAAAATAAATTCTTTTCTAAATGAAATTCAATGGTGCTGATGAATGGTGATAGTGTAGTGTCTGTTGTGTCTTTCTGACTTTCAAAAAGGAGATCTCGATTTTGGTGAGGAACACAGAGAATTTCTTTCACCATCTCGTCCATTGATTTTCTCCTTTATATAATCAATGTGGATGAAGTGAGGAATGCTACACATGTAAAAGACTCATCGGGGCCACATCTAACATCAGTGTAATCCTTTGCTCTCTTTACACCCTAGAGCAACGGTCCATAATCATTTCGTGCTACCAGGTGTATCAAGGAGAATGCAAACAACAAACACAAACACTAGAACAGTCTCCAGGTTCTCCTTTCAGAAGCCCTCAGCCATTGAATTACTGTCACAAGCCACTCAGATCTGAAGTGTTAGAGTATCTGGCTTCCATTTTACGCTATGAACAACTGAAGTCATTTCAAATACACACTATTTTGCGCTGTTTGTATACAACTTTTATACTTACTACCAAGAGGAGAATTAACACAAAGAGTTTATGAACAAGGTAGCACTGGAGCTGTCAGAATTTCCCATGCAGCTTATGTTCCCACATTTGTCCTAACAGATTAAGTGCAGTCCCTTAAAACACTTCATAACAAGATTTCATAGCAAGTGGGAGAAGATATGAAAAACACCATGCCTGACCCTGGCAGGAAAGGGGATGAAAAAGACTAGGATTCGTACGTGCAACTTGAACATCAAAAATAGAGCGAGACAAATAAAGAGACAGAAGCAACAATATTTAAGTTCCAGTCATAGCCATCTGGCTGCAAAGCATGGTGGTTACAAACACAGTGAACCTGAAGTCAGGTACAGTCCAAGATTCAAATTCCAACTATTAGAGATAGCCTGGACAAGTTCTATTTAAAGCAGATCTGACTCGTCACCCAAAAGAGAGAGCGAGAGAGAGAGAGAAATAAAATCTACCTCACAGGATGGATACGACTATTAAGTGATAAGCTTGAAGGCACTTAAAGTAGTACCTGGAACACAGTAAACAATTACTTTCTGCCTTCTTCATTTAATTTCTAAAACTTCTAGATTCCCCCAGTCACAGAAGCTATCCAACCTAAAGAACAGCAGCATTTCCATCTTATGCCTTAAAATATGTACTTAAGGTCTCAATACAGAGAATGACATTATACTCAGAGACATATTTGCAGAGCAGACTGTCAACATCTTGTCACAGCCATAATGGAATCAGCTGTAACGCTGCTATAAATATCCAAAACCTAGCATAGTACTTCTAACATCTCAATATAGATGATAACCTTGAAATTTTGTATTTCTAATGACAACAAAGCTCTCCATTACTCCAGTTAAGTAATTCTGAGAGGACCAGTACCACTCTTTCATACTGTAACAAGCATGTCCATATCATATTAATAGTAGGACTTTATTTTATTAAGATTAGTTTATTTATTTATTGGAAATGTTGTATGAGAGAGAGCACATCACAGAAAAAGAGATTTTTGATTCACTTCTCAACTGGCTGTAACAGCTCAAAGCTAGTAAATACAGAAGCCAGGAGTCTGGAACTACCTCCAGGTCTCCCAGATAAGTGCAGCAGCCCAACTGCTTGGCCCATCTTTTGCTGCTTTCCAGTCACATTAGTAGGGAGTGGTATCTGAAATAGAGCAGCTTAGACTCAAATTGGTGCACCCATATGGGATGCCAGTAATACAAGTAGCAGGCTAAGCTGGCCCCAATGGTAAGATTGTTCTCTAAAAACCGTCTGAATGCATCTTCAGAATCTGAAAGCACAAATTCTACCCTAGAGATACAACTTCAGTACTCCAGTCAACTGTTTCCAAATGCCAGATAAGACCATATTGCAGTGCTAGTTCAAGTCCATCCACTCTGCCCCAAATCCAGCTGCATGCTAATGAGCCTGGGAAGGTAGTGGAAAACAGACTAAGTACTTTGGCCCCTGACATCCAAATAGGAGGCAAGGATACAGTTCTTGGCTTCTGGGTTCATCGTAGTTCATCCTAGTCCACACCCAGCTGTTATGGCCATTTGGGGAGTGAACCTGTATATCAAAGAATCTCTCTCTGTGCCTTTAAAATAAATAAGAGGGAGTTGCCAAGATATCTGCATCCCATATTACAGCAATTCCTGGCTCTGGCTCCCAACTACAGCTTCCTGCTAATACAGGCAATACAGACCATGCAAGGCAATGGTAATGGCTCACTGAACTGGGTTACTGACTCACCAGAGACCTGGATTGAGTTCCCAGCTCCCAGCTTGGTCCAGTCCAGGCTTTGTCACTTAACTCTTAAAGTAACAATATAATTAATTAATTAAAGAAATAAAATTTGCCAGATTTAAACAGCAAAAAAAAAGTTTATTAAAAGGACATTGAGAACAAGTCTGGCCTGGACACGAGCCAGAATCACAGGCAGCTGGAGACAGCCTGAGAAAGAGGAGGTGCAGCTGCAGAAAAGTCTCATTAACACACCTTTTTCATCCCCACTGCCGACTGGAAAAGGACACTGGACTCTCAAAACCACCACTGCTAAAATCTCAATATTTCTGAGTCCCAGCCTGAAGATTCACGGTTGTGCTTGAGTTGTTCTGACTAACTTAGCCTAACAGGGATGCCTGAGGCCCAGCTATAAGGGACAAGGAAGTTCAAGCTTTTCTGCAGAAATCCTGCTTTCCACAAAGACCCTGGCAGTCAATAATTCATCACAAATAAGAATAGAGGCTCAGACGCTGGGTAAAAACTGAGCTGAGCAAACACCTCAAATACAGAAAACTAATAACCGCCTACATGGTACGATTTTTACCTGAAACACTATCCCATTTTCCGGCACCACAGGATGAGAACAGGACCTAGTTACTGACAAGGTTTTAACCTAGAATAAAAGCCCAATCCTTACTCCATCTTGCAAGTTCATTTCCTCATAGTGATGATCTTACCGGAGCAAGGTCAGTTCTAACATTAGAAACATTCTACGCCAAGAAATTATTCACAGAGAATAGTCTCACAAAAGCCCAGTGCAAAGTTAGGTCATATTCCGAAGTCTACCAGTTACTCTGAACTTAGAATAAAATCTTCCAAGCAATGATTAAACTGGCCTCTAACTAGCTAAACATTCATACAGTTCACTCTAGTTAGGAATATAATCATTCTGTTTGCCAAACAGAAGCAGTATTTTTAACATGATTTTTTCAGGGAGGAAGGCCCATGTGCTCAATGGCACCTAAACACCATGTCCTCAGCATTGGCAATGCAAGGCAACACCTCCTTGTGTTGGCTTACTGGGAGCAGGAAGGCAGGTAAGCTGAAAGCAAAGAACCCCTGCCAAGCTAACTGTGTATCTGGGAGTAGATTTTGCACAGGTTACTTTTGAATCACCTTACATATTACCTACATACTAGGATAAGGAATCTATCTAAATCCTTCATAAAGCTATTCTTTCCTGGTTGACCTCTTTAATTTTTTCCTGGTTGACCTCTTTTATTTTTTAATTTTTTATTTTCATTTGATTTTTCATGGTACAGTCAGTTCCCCTTCTACTATCCCCATTTTTTCTCCACCTCACTGTTTCCCCCTAAATTATTACAATAGTATAACCCTTCAGCAATAGTCACAAGTCCATTATTCTGTTATTTAAATGTATCATGACATTGTAGGTATAGACAAAGGTAGAAAATCCAGTCTCCTGCTGTCAAGATATATTTAACAGTTTCATTGGGAGTCCATCATTTATTCAGGAGTAGAAATGAATACTTTAATGCCGCGTCACTTCCCAGTATGTTAATCTCCCATATATACTTCCCCTAGATGAATATATGAATATTTATGTTTAGCTAAGCTTTGAATGCAAATATTATTAGAAAGTAATTCATATTTTCAAAATCCTAAATACCTTGGCTAATATATTTAGATAAATTTCAGATGTGTAAGACTAGTAGTATATTTGCTAGTTTTTTTTTTACATTATTCAACGATACATTTAAATTCAGTGAAAATGTTCACTATGTTCTACATCTCCAGCCCCTATTCTGGTTTGTTCCCTGTCATACAATGCACGCAGAGAATGATGGGGGAAATGTAGCCTCCATCAGGGCAGCAAGGGACATGACTGTCTTGTGTAGCACACAGCTCCATTTGCAGTTCCTAGCATGGGGTGTCTGGTACGAGGTCAATAAACACTAGTGTTGTCAATTGCTAAAGGGATAGACGAGGAAAAGGTGAGAAAACAGCAAAAACAAGAAAGAAATCTGTAACAGATTATTTTTTTAAAAGACATTTGAGCCCATGCTAATCTTAGGATTGCTCATTCATTTCCCCCGAAGAGCTCAATGCTATAAATAACTTCCCAATAAGTGCTTCGTCTCTTTGTCCACCAAAACTGACAGCAAATGGCCAATACGCAGCTCTTAGACTGCTGAGTGACTGCTGGCTGTTAGCTACAATACACACCGAAAGCCCTATCACCTCCACTACCGCTGGAGCGTCTTGGCTTTGCACAGACTTATTTCGGTGAGAAATAATGTTCTGAGTACCATGAGAAAAGATCCGTGTTGCATAGAACTTGTGTTTAGTGTTCACAAACTGCTCAGAAAATAACAGGGAAGAAGGATGTTTTAAAAAACACAAGATGTCATTTTTGTTCAGTGATAGTGTTTCATTTCTGCTACAGGAATATACAATGTGATTCACAATTTTTAAAAATGTCTTCAATAACAAAAAATACTTTAAGGGACTTCTAAAGGTGAAGTGCTCTTTGTTATCAGGTGCCAGTGTGTGGCATGGTGGGTTCAGTTGCTAACTACAGTGAGGGCATTCCTTATGGGTGGTGTTGCAGGCTCCTGGTTGCAGTCTGGCCCAGCCATCTGGAGAGTGAACCACCAGTCAGAAATACACAAGCACTCTCTTTCTCTCTCTCTGATGCCTTCAAATAAATAAATATCTTGAAAAACATACTCTTTGTTTTGATACTATGTAAAATAAGATAAAGAAAGGAAGGACTAAAGGGATGGAAAAAATCCATAAAGGTTTCAGTTTGCTGAAATGAAGTAATCACTACATTTTAATATTGGAAATAATCTTGAGGCATTCCTAATATTCCCCACAAGATCCCAAAACCGAATTAGACCCATAGAGCAGAATTATTGGTCTTGTTGAGATTGGTTAAGCATCTTTTAAGGTTTTTAGTTACCAAATTTATATTTTTCAATGACTCCATCTCCAGTCATAACCTCTTCATGTTTTGCTGCTAAAATCATTTCTTTTTTATTTTTGCCAAATAGAGAGGGAAAAGAGCTAATCCCCACAGGTGGGAACAGAACTTTTCATGCGTGTGAGATCCTTTCCGGGAATAATCACTTTGCTGCTCTTACTTCTCTGAAATGGATCAGAACCGTCCCTTCCAGTTCTTGTTGGTTTTTAGGTCCCACTGCTATATCCTTCCTGATATCTTCTCTTCCCACTCAAGTTCAAACCATATTCCAAAAAATATTTAACAGCTTAGGAAAGCTTAGGAAAGTGTAACAGCAGACTTTGAAACTGAAGCCCTGACGTTTATATATATTTTCAAGTTGGGGTGAAAAGGGAATAAGAATTTCTGAAGCATCCTAAAATAGAAACTTGGATTTCAAGACAATTACTTTGAAGTTATCTATTTAAATTTCCAGCTTTGGATCCCAATCAAAGGGTCATGCTATTAATTTCTGAGAAATTACAGAGGTGTGCTCAATAGACAAGTAGACACGTCCCACTTGTCTACCAAGACATAAAAATAGCCACTCTTTCTCACAGCCGCCTTCACTCATTTATTATTATTTCAGGATTTGCCAAAAGCTAAAATCATGCTATAATATTTGTTGGAATATCACAGAATAAAATTTTAAAGAATTCTCTAGTAATTATTATATTTTCATAAGCCATGTATTAGGACATGTCTTATGAGGAAGACCTTAGAAAATCTGATATCTGCTTGTACAATTTGAAGGCTTGAGCCAATTATTTCAAAGCCATAATTATCTGCCCAAGCGGGGAAATAACTAACAGCTATAGCCATTCATCAATCACCACGGAGACACTGCAACCCCGCTGTGAGTGCTCATCTCAGTTCCCACCACCTTGCTGTATTCTGCATCTTAACTCGCTGTGACATCATCACAAATGACTTGCTAGTGAATACTATGCCTTACCTCAGAGGGAGAGGCTCTTAATTACTGCAGGAGCATGATTTCTTTGCATGTAAAATATAATTTAAATTCTGTTTTAACTATTTGGATATTTCTAACGTCTTGACTCTGAAATAAACAATCCGATATCATACTCTTGCATTCTTTGGGCCCTTTACAAGGAAAATCAATTCCTGGCCCTAGAACAACGCTGACATTTTGGAGGTGCAGGTGGGATGCCTTCCTTTACAGTGGTGGAGGGGTGGTTTCAGCACCTTCACCTGCCATTGAACCTTCTAGATCATATTCTGCTTCACGGGATACGGCATCCCTCCTTACCCTCATCTTTCTGGCAAAATCAGCATCTGGAAATGAAACTAGCAGTTGCTGAAAAGAAATATTAACCCTCCCTCCACACAAATTCTGAATTAATGAAAACACAGAAATAGCTATAAGGAGGGACTGAGTAACTGTGACAGCCAGACAAGTGCAGAAGTCAGAGCAGCAACAAATCAGACAACGGACATGCTTCTTCAAGCGGTCACAATGACTACAGCTGGTATGATGCCAAGCTAGAAGCCACGAGCTTCCTTTGGGTCTCCCACATGAGTGCAGTGGCCCAAGGCCCGGGACCACCCTGCACTGCCTTCCCAGGCCATTAACAGAGAGCTGGGTCAGAAGTGGAGTGGCTGGGACTCAAACTGGAGTCTCTTTGAGATTCAGCATTGTTGGCAGAGGCTTAACTTTTTGCCCCACAATATTGGCCCAATGAGAGCTCTTTAAAACCTCAAAACAACCCTGAGTTTGCAGCTGATGAAAGCAAAGATTACAGAACCTGAGAACTTTTAGTAAATTCTCCAAATAGGCAAGATAAAGTCTGGATTCCAAGTTCAGGATCCTTATACAACTTATGATCAAAACGCAGTTCTAGAAATTCTATTCAAATAAAAGGCACTCTCCTGAGAATGGGCTAGAACTTGGAGTGTTAAACCCAAAGCAGTAACATACCTTTGGTCCCTGAGACCCACATGTTATAAAGCAGCAATATCTGCATCCAGCTGCATAGGATACTTCTTAAAGTTGTTTGCAATATTCTCCTCTCAAATTAAGTAATATAAACATACCAAATATGTTTTAATTCAAAGATTACATTTGACTTAAAATATAAATTTGTTCTACCATCAAAATTGCAACCACAAAACAAATCAAAAGCCCTCATTCCTAAGTATCACTAACCTTTTTACTAAAATAAAGCATTTCACCAAAAATAAATGGATCCCTATCCCTCAGTCTAGATTGTAGGCAGAAATAAATCAATGAAACAAATCCCACTTATTGAAATGCACCCACTGAATATGAAGCAGTGGAATGGGAGATCCTGCCCCGATGGACAAACAGATTAATAGCAGGGATTAATAGCAGGGTGCTGGAGTTAAAGTTATGGCCTTGCCTGAAGTCTCACCCCATTGTTTCCTGCTCTGGAAACAATGAGATCTTGGCAGAGTTCCGGGAAGACAAGACCAGTGCTTGAAGTCACCAACCCAACATGCACCTACTGCCAGCCAGCAACATCACCAAGTGAAAAATGCCAGCACCTTTTTCCCCTGAGATTACTGGAGAATGAATTCAGGCAAACAGGCAGGAGATTTCACTTCCATGAGTATACACAGGAAAACAAATCTCTTATGTAAAAGAGGGTGCCACCTGCAGCACCAACATCCCATATGTATGCCAGTTAAAATCCCAGCTGCTCCGTTTCTGCTCCAGCACCTTGCTAATATGCTAGGAAAAGCAACAGAAGATGGCCCAAGTGCATGCGTCCCTGTACCCATGTTGCAGATCCAGATGAAACTCCAGGCATTTGCTTTCAGCCTGGCCCAATCTGGGCTGTCATGACCATTTGGGGAGGAAATCAGCTATTGCTAGACTTCTCTCTCTCTTTCTCTCTCTCTCTCTCTCTCTCTCTCTCTCTCTCTCTCTCTCTCTCTTTCTCCCTTAGCCTATCTTCTCTGAAACTCTGCATTTCAAATAAATAAATAAATCTTCAAAAATAAATTAAAATGCCAAATATTAGGAGTAGGGGCTGGCACAGTGGCATAACAGGCTAATCCTTCATCTTACAGCACTGACATCTCTTACGGGCACCAATTCTTCTCCTGGCTGCCCTGCTTCCCATCCAGCTCCCTGCCTGTGGTCTGTGAAAGCAGCAGAAGATGGCCCACGGCCTTGGGATCTTGCACACATGGAGGAGACCCAGAAGAAGCTACAGGATCCCAGCTTCTGACAGGCCCAGCTGTGGCCACTGTAGCTATTTGGGAAGTGAAGCAATGACTGAAAGAACTCTCTTTTTCTGTCTCTCCCTCACTCTGTAACTCTGTCCAAGTAAAATAGCTCAATCTTTTTTTCTAAGTGTTTCGTTTAATACATGTGACTTGGGCTACATGGGATTAGAACAGGCTGTCTTCACATTCCCTTGTCTTAGAAACCACACAACAGCATCAACCTAAAGTTTCTGGGACAAAGGTCAACTCCCATCACAAGTGTGGAGATTTCTTCATTTGCCTTTTATAGACCAGCTTGTTCTTTTGGAAATCAATTGAATGCTTTTCTCATGAACTAAAAGGTAATCCAGTATGAAGTCATGTGATTCAGTTATTGAACCTGAATCCTGATGCTTTTTGTGAAAATGTTAAATATGTTAAAGCGCACTAGTCAGTCTGTTCACTCTAAGAGTTCCAGTTTTTACAAACCAAAGCCAACATGACTCTTCAGCACAGCTGCTAGGAATGACAGCATGCCACCAACTGCACCGTGGCAGTGGCATTTCCTGAACCATTCATCAAAACGTTATCACTACACCCTAGCCAGAAGAGCAAAGCAGGAAAGAGTCCTATTTTCAAGTAGTTCATCAACAAAGATTTGAGGCTTACATGTTTGCAATATGGATCAAAAAATATTTTATTCAGATCAAAATTTTCTTCTAAAGTCAAAGGAAGATAGAAAGCCAGGAAATGTGACATGCCAGAGAATTTTGCCTATCATCAAAAAAAAAAAATCAGTAACATTATAGCAGCATGGGAAGATGCCTAAGAAAACTCAGAAGAACACACAGATTATGTGTCCTCAAACTCTGAAATGGACATTCATAGTCTAGCAGTTCAGACACTCACATCCCACATCCCAGTTCTGGGTTCAATTCCTGGCTCCAGCTTCCCATCTGTGTAGACCCTGGGGTCTGCGGCAATGACGCCAGGAGCGGGGTTCCTACCACCCGTACGGGAGGCACGGAATGAGTTCCTGACTCAGCTGAAGCCCCAGTCACTGTTGGCATTTGGGGAAGGAACCAGAAGGCATGTGCTCTCTTATACTCGCCCTTTCTCTTTTTCTTTCTCTTTCAAATAAACAAATCAATGTGAAACAAAAGGAGATAAGTACAAATAACAAGTCCTTTTGTCTAAATGCAAGTAACAAAACTGATATTAGGCCAAAACAGTAAATACAAATCTGACTTTAAGAGTACTGCCTATCAATGAATGGTATAGGTACTTTCAAAACTTCATTAAAGATTAAAAACAAATTCATGGAAACTGCATATTACTTGCTGATCATCTTTCCTCTCAGTTCTTTCAAAAAGACAAATTGACTCAAGGAGTATAAAAAAGGAATGAGAGATTTTGTTTGAACCTAAAAATTAATCTGAAAGATTATAAATCAGAAAAAAAAAATAGATGTTTTATTAGTCACCAAACACCATACGAATACAGATAAAGCCACTGAAACAAGAGAGAAAATAAGTTCCTTGTTTTGAAAGAGAAAGTTTACTGTTATCACACATTAGTACATTACTGTGGAAATCACATTTGACTTTTCTGAAATCCATTAAGATGATTCTAAACCGAAAATCATAAAATTCAAAGGCAGTTGGTGCTCAGATTATGTGCAGATACATGTCATTATTCTCATTTAATTATTTTTATAATAAACACATCATCATCTGAAATAGTAGGAATTAAGCATTAAATGCTGAATATTTCTGAATATTATGTACATCATAAAGTATACTTGGGACACATCTCTTTACAACAAAGCAAAATGAAATATCTTGGCCACACTAACTTGAACATACAGTAAAATCTATCAAATAACTCTGATGGCCTTTATAACTTATAAAAAACAGTAAATTAGAACCATCTCACTGATTTGAAAATTCCAAAGGGTATACCTACTTGACCATTCTGCATAATGCTAAATAGAAGGCACTTACATACAAAATCGTAGGCTTTACTCTTTTGGAACTCATAAGAATTTCATATAAACAAGAACTTTCTAGGCACCGAGAGAAGAAAAACTCCAGATGCCTAATAGGGAGCAAAGAATGTTACAACAGCTCTGATAGTTCAGGAAAACCTAACAGATGCTTCACAAACATCAACTGTTGCTTTGGCACTTGGTCTCTAACAGACACACCCAATCACATGTGTTCCAGGCTAGGTTTACTTATTTATTTATTCTCCAGGCAAAGAGACAGACAGATGGACTGAGTTTCACTTCTCACTGATTCTCTCCCCGAATGTCCATAAACACAGGGGGTTTAGGGGCACTCTAGGCTAAATCTAGCAGTTTCTTACATGGGTAGCAGGACCTGAGTACTGGAACCATCACCTTCTACTTCCCAGAGTGCACGTTAGCAGGAGGCTAGAATTGGGGGCAGGGGCAGAATATGAACCCAAACATTCCAATAGGGATACAGATTTTGTAACCCATTTCTTAACCAACAGACCAAATGCCCACTGTGCAAAATAAATTTTATAAGAAAACCACCATTGCCCTCCATGACAACTCCTACTGCTAAGGGATAAATCTTTAATACTATCTATTTCTGTAATAAACTACTATGAATCTGCCACACACTACTTAATAGGTTATTATCAATGAGTATTAATTTGATGAGTCTGTATCACTCACTGAAATTAATTTCCAACTTATCTGATGCTAAAAGACCAATTGCCTTAAAATAAATCAGAAAAAAAAAGAAAAATTTTGAAACTAATCCAACAGGATTAATTATAATCACAATTAAACTCTTAAATAAATCTTGACAATATGACACTAGATTTTCCACCACTGCCTTTACCTACAATGTCATGTAACCATGACATTGTCATGTCACTTAACCAGCAGAGTGTGGGACTTGTCACTGTTGCTGAAGGACTATAATATTGTAATATATGGGAGAAAATGGTTGGAGAGGGAGAATGAGGAGGCAGGAAGGGAAGGCAAAGGGGGAAATCCCTATACTTATACAAAGCCACATCATGTGAAATGATAATAATAAAAATTAAAAACTAATTAATTAAAAATTTAAAATATCTATATCTGGCAATCTTATAACCATGACATTCCATCTGCCCTAAAGTTACTTTTTCAAAGCATTACAAATTTCTAGGATTTGATTATACCAGTTCACATTTGCCCTCTCTCGTATTTCATGATTTCATAAATCCAGATAGTGCCTCCTTTGAGACTGTGTCTTTCTAGAAATTCAGTCATCCTGGCTTGTCGTTATTTTGGCACCACTTTATTGCATTGTCTTAATATGTAGACACTTGGTAGATTATGATGTTGGACTTTTACCAACATAGGTTATATCTCATCTTTTTACAAATATAATTGAATTTCTACAATATACATTTCATTTACAACTCTGATTTCATTGCCAATTTTTCTACTCACTCATAAAGATATGGGCTTCCCAGAAAATCTTGGTTACTACTTACTATTTTATCCAGAAGTTTATACAACCATCTATCCTTTTATTCTTGTTGTACATAAGGCATTCTAACATTCCAGTGGGAGCCATCCCTTCACCCCTACTCTGGGGACAGGAAGAATCTCCTGGCAAAACGATACTTCGTTTAACTAGAAAAAAATTTCTAATTTATATTTGTCATTCATCAAAGAAAATGTCAGTGGAAATTCAGAAAACAAAAGCCACACTGGTATTGTGTCTGAAAAGACTAGTAAATGAATACAATGTGAATTTGTCAGAATTAGCAGAGTACCCTTCTGCAGCAGAACAATTTGTCTGACCTGTATTATTTTAACGGAAAAGGAAGAATGTTCTTTAGTTTCCTCTTAAACATACCTATAATTTATAATAAATTAGAAGAGAAATTAAAGCTCGAGGGATTCTTTACACTAGTCTTATTAAAAAGCTGACCATTTTACTCTGCCGTCATTTCACTCACGTTTAAAATTTTTTATACTATGCTGAATCTGCTCATATTTATCCACATTTCTTTAAAAACTAAGGGCTTACATGCATTTGGCAGTATTAGTTTCAGTACTATGTGTGTGTGTGTGTGTGTGTGAGAGAGAGAGAGAGAGAGAGAACAGAGAGACGGAGAGAGAGAAACCAGGGACCCACACTGACACTCTGTGTATCCTTTTTGTAAAGCCACCCTTCCCCAGGATCAAAGCCAAGCAGACGTTACTCTGAGCAATTCTTCATGTCCTCCTAAATCAACGCACCTGTCCCGTTTCACATCCCTCACATCCCCACCTGACTTCCTAACATTCTACTTGTGAGAGATAGAGAGTTGGCTTCCTTCCGGGAAACATAATTGTATTTTGCTAGCCTTTCAACGCCTGAAATCCAGAGGGACTTCTGTGAACATTCCAGGAACTTCCAGACAGCTCTGTGAAGGAAGCCACTTTCAACTGCAGGGCCAAGAAGTTTTATCAGATCAGAAGTTTATTTCACTTAGGAAGCCAGTAGTGCACTTCTTACATGTTTTCAGATAGAAGTGCTTATTCCCTACTCTAAAACTCTGGAAGCAGTTTTGAGAGCAGGTGAAATATTGACAGTAACTGCTCTTTTTCATAACTTGCATCATACTCAGTGTGGTAGATGGCA
Organism: Ochotona princeps; assembly: GCF_030435755.1. Lineage (NCBI taxonomy): Eukaryota > Metazoa > Chordata > Mammalia > Lagomorpha > Ochotonidae > Ochotona > Ochotona princeps. The sequence continues at coordinate 18,961,038 of NC_080834.1, read as the reverse complement.
TAATGTCCCCACCCTTCCCAAAGATGTTCACATCCTAATCTCTACAGATCGTGGATTGGTTACCTAACATGCATGCAGGGAAGTGAGGGATCTTGACTGGAGAATATTCTCTTGGGCCATCTATTTGGGCACCAAATGTATTTAGACAGATACAAGAATTATTTTAAGAAACAGGAATGTGAGAGTCAAAAGAAACTTGACCTTGGAAACACAAATAGGAGTGATGCCATTTCTGGAAAAGGGCTGTAAGCCAAGGAAGGTGGGTAGCCACCAAAGCCAAAAAAGGCAAGTAGGGATTTGTCCCCAAAACTCTGAGACAGAATACAGCCCTGCTGATAATCTGACAAGCCCCCCAAAAAATATTTTCCTAAGTTTGATCTCCCGAATGGTTACAATAAATGTGCTGTTTTAAGCCACAATCTGTAATCTATTTCACAGCATTGGAACCTAACTGCAATCACCACAATCCTGTGAGGAAGCTGTCACTCTTCCCACTTTGCAGAATAGGAAACTGGTGCTCACAGGTGTCTCAGACAGCAAGTAGCAACACCAGAAACCAAACACAGGACTCTTTAACATCACAATTCATGCCCTATATAGTTGCAATATAGTGGCTCTAAGAACAATAAAAAGGAAAATAAGAGGGCCTGGCGGCGTGGCCTAGCGGCTAAAGTCCTCACCTTGAACGCCCTGGGATCCCATATGGGCACTGGTTCTAGTCCCGGCAGCTCCACTTCCCATCCAGCTCCCTGCTTGTGGCCTGGGAAAGCAGTTGAGGACGGCCCAAAGCTTTGGGACACTGCACCTGCATGGGAGACCTGGAGGAGGTTCCTGGTTCCCGTCATCGGATCGGCGTGCACTGGCCCGTTGTGGCTCACTTGGGGAGTGAATCATCAGACGGAAGATCTTCCTCTCTGTCTCTCCTCCTCTCTGTATATCTGACTTTGTAATAAAAATAAATCTTTTAAAAAAAAAGGAAAAAAAGAGTGATTTGTTTTTTTTAAGGATTTATTTATTTTTATTGGAAAGGCAGATATACAGGGAGGAGGACAGACAGAAAGATCTTCCATCCGATGATCCACTCCCCAAGCGGCAGCAATGGCCGGAGCTGCAGTGATCCGAAGCCAGGAGTCCAGAGTCTCTTCCGGATCTCCCACATGGGTACAGCATCCTAGGGCTTTTGGGTCATCCTCAACTGCTTTCCCAGGCCACAAGCAGGGAGCTGGACAGAAAGCAGGGCCACCAGAATTAGAACTGACGCCCATATGGGTTCCAGGAGCGTGCAAGGTGAGGACTTAAGCTGCTAGGCTACCACACCAGGCCCAAGAGTGATTTCTTTCTTATGTCAACTGTCAAGCACTTAATATTCCATATGATCTCTACAGTTGACCACCCTAACTAAATATTCTGACATCTAGGCTCTTTGTGTCAAAGCTACTAGTATCTTCAGAGACGTCCAGCCAACACAATTTCACTAAGGTTTGCCTTGCACAAAGTTGGTCTTCATTGTAATCTTCATTCTATTGCTAGAGCTTCTACTGTAATCTTTGAGTCCATGCCACAGGATGGGGGTGGAAGGTTGAGGTGGAGAGGTTAGTAAAAATTAAAAGTATACTAACCTTGGAATAAGCAAATGAGGATTATATTCTTAGTTGTTCTATTAGCTAACTTCAAGTGACCTTCCACTGTGAGCCTCAGTCTCATATGAAAAGTCACACCCTTTTCTATGGAGAAAAAAAAAATCCAAATGTCTTTAGGATCTGTTATGAATTGAGTGTTTGCAACCGCAGCACCACCACCTCTGCAATCAAAATGGTGAATCTCTTATCCCAAGTATAACACTTGGTTGGTGGGCACTTATCTCTCCTCTCACCCTTGGATCTCTCACTCACCCTTGGATCTGCCTCCAGAACCACGAAGAAAGAAAAAATGTGTTTTGTTTCATGCATGCAGTCTATGGTGTTTTGTATAGCAACTCAAAGTGAAAAGTCCCACTGTCCCACTGTATAAATGCAATGACTTTATATCCAGGCCCCAAATGCTAAGTCCTAATTCTGCAACTTCCCGTGCAATGATTCCTGAAGGATCAACAAACGCCTGCCACCAACAGAGAAAATCTTGGCTTTTATTGACCTGTTGCTGTCTGGTAAAAACTCCCTTAAGCCTTGTAATTTTCACTCAAAAGTTAACAAGAGTGGAAGGGAGAAATCGACACCCTGGTTTCTTCTAGGATAATATATGTTCATTCATTATAAAAGCAAAAGCAAAAATTAGGGAAATAAGACTACTGGGATTCACCACATATGAACCTGCTTTGCAATTTCTTTGTCTTAAAATGGAAGTACTGTTTTATATACAGCATAGATATTTACAAATGCACACACCCTGACTTTATATTCTACAAACTGTTCAGAGCACACAGTGTAAGCACTTTTCCTTTTGGGGCAATAGGCTCTACCATTTTACAACCAGAACACACTAATGTTTCAGGAGTAGTGAGGTAAACACTATTTCTCTCTGTGTGTTAACGTTTAAAAGACAAAGCAGGAATGCAGAAAGGGGCAAACTAAAGAGTCAGCAAAGAAAGCAGAAGCTGCCAAGACATTTCACTACAAAAATAGGGAAACCTGGAAGCAGAAAAGAACAAACAAACAAAACAAATAAAAAAAGTTGGGGGACGTAGGCTAAAGAGCTCAAGCAGCCACAAGGAGAACTGTCTTACAGCAACAGTAGCATTTATGATTTTAGGTTATCATAATTAATTCACAGACCTGACTCTCCCACAAGCTTTGGGCCCTGCAAGAGCAGGGATGGTGTGTTTCCTTTCAATATTCACAATTCTGGCACTGAATAGATACATGATATGGAAGAATGAATATAAATGAATGCACACCACACAGCAGGAGACTTCTATAAAGAAATTAAAAAACTGTATGGTACCAGCTACAAGACAAAAAGACGGGTGATGGCTGGGTTTTGGCACTTTATTTAAAAACACCTTACTCACAGAGTCTGATTTGGATAATACAAACACAACCAAGGGCCCGGCAGCATGGCCTAGCGGCTAAAGTCCTCGCCTTGAACGCCCTGGGATCCCATATGGGCACTGGTTCTAGTCCCGGCAGCTCCACTTCCCATCCAGCTCCCTGCTTGTGGCCTGGGAAAGCAGTTGAGGACGGCCCAAGGCTTTGGGACCCTGCACCTGTGTGGGAGATCCGGAAGAGGTTCCTGGTTCCCGGCTTCGGATCGGCGCAGCACCAGCCGTTGTGGCTCACTTGGGGAGTGAATCATCAGACGGAGGATTTTTCTCTCTGTCTCTCCTCCTCTCTCTGTATATCTGACTTTGTAATAAAATAAAAATAAATCTTAAAAAAAAAAAATGTAGTTGTGTATCAAGGCATTAGTTCTGCTTTGTTATTCTAAACCTATAAGATTTCTGAATATGGCTGAAGTCCTACACTGTGTTGGGTTACAGATAAGTGCATTGAATTTTCTGAAAAGCACAGTAAAGAAATAGAGTAGTATGACTTTCAGGGCCTATTCTGTCAGAATTTTAAAGAATGCAATCAGAAAGTAGAAACCATGACCTTTAAGAAGCATAATTTCTATATTTTGCCTGGAAATAAAAAGCATTTTTTATATACATAAGAAGTGCAACATCAGGAATATTAACCTCATCCTTTTAAAGTGCTAGAAATTTAAACTTCAAAACCCGCGTTTGTTTTATTTGTTTGGTTCTTTATTTTTGGTTTTGTGTTTTTGTGTGTGTGTGGGCGGGGGGAGGGAGTGGGGTTGCTTTTGGACAAGGGCAGAAAATTGAGAACCAAAATAGATTCTTGGAAAGGAGTTTCAGAAATTTGCTTACAACTGTAAAGACAATGCTCTTTAACAACCCACTACAGAAACAATTTTAGCTGATCACCTGCCATCAAACATAAACAAAAAAGGGGGAGGGGAAGGAATTAAATGAGAGAATATCAGAGAAAGAAGAAAATTCCAACTTTTAGGCCTGGTATTCCAGGTATCCCACAAGTGGGATTTAATGAATGGTTCTGCCTTTATCTTTTGCTATTTCCTGCCCATGTCTTTTGAGGAACCTAGCCAGATACATCCTGAAAAACACTGATCTTTTATATTCCACCACTTTTACCCCTTTCCTGAAGAACTGGAAAAATACCACTAAGCTAAGAGTTAAGAAAAGTTTTCAGAGAGTAACCAACTGGCTCAACTCCTTCAAGACATGCTCCCTCAATCTCAGGTAAATATGGGCAACAGTGGTCACCTCAAGTCCTCTTTGTAAAGTAGCTAAAGCACATCAAGGCATCATGCTGATGAAACATCAAAAAACATCCCTAAGGTCTGAAAGGGGAGATTGTTTTAAAAATCTTGGCACTACATGGCCAGTATCTCAAGACCATCTGAGAATCTAGTAAAATCTAGCACCTGGGTGCACACAAATCAGACAGAACTAGCAGCGACTGATATATACATGACTACAACATAAACACACCATGTGCAGGAGGTCCACTTATATGCTGTTGTCTCCCAGCATGCACTAAAAAGGAGAAACATTTTGTAGAGATGAGTTCAATAGGAAACAAATCCAGTGCAAACTATTTTTCTTTCACAAATATTTTACATAAAAATATTTTAATAACAGGAATAAATTATATTCCTGTTAACATGTATGAAACATAAATTATTCAAGCAACAAAACCTCAATTTCAATAAACGATTCTCACATACCTCATTTTTTTCAATACTCAATCAACACATAAATGCACTCTTTATAAGTTAATTTCCAATTGGACAAATGATGGAAGATATTTCAATATTTTAATGATTTTTAGCATTTATACTCACACTGAGATTATCTTTTCATTTTGATATCCTACTTCTCACTTGACAGGTATAGTTCATAGCAGAAATGATTAAATTCAGGTTGACTTTGCAAGAGGTCAAAAAGTGTACTTTCAGTTCTATCTAAATCTATTCTAGGTTTAAAATGATATAATTCCAATATAGGTAGAATAGGTATAATGAATATTCTAAATCTTATTGACCAATAAAAAATTGGCCGAGTATTATAGTAAACTGAATGATAGTCACCCAAAAGACACATCTATGTTCTAATTCCCAAAAACTATGCATATAAGGGGTCTTCCAAAACTTCATGAATTGCATTTGTTTGCACCAAAATAAGCCAATTTTTCAAGTCTATTTTTCCATAAAATTTTAGTCATCTTTTTTTTAAAGATTCATTTTTTTTAAAGATTTATTTATCTTTATTAGAAAGCCAGATATACAGAGAGGAGGAGAGACAGAGAGAAAGATCTTCTTTCCAGTGGTTCACTCCCCAAGTAGTCACAATGGCCGGAACTGCATTATCCAAAGGCAGGAGTCAGAATTTTCTTCCGGGTCTCCCACCCAAAAGCAGGGTCCCAAGGTTTTTGGATCATCCTCTACTGCTTTCCCAGGCCACATGCAGGGAGCTGCATGGAAAGTGAGGCTGCCAGGATTAGAATTAGCACCCACGTAGCAGCTAAAGTCCTTGCCTTGAAAGCACTGGGATTCCATATGGAACTTTAGCCACTAGGCTACTGCACCAGGGCCCCCTTTTTAAGAGTCCCAGAGATGAAGAGACAGAAAGATAGAAAGCTTCTATCTGCTGGTTTACTGCCCAGCTGGTTACAATGGCCAAAGCCAGGAGCCAGGAGCTTCATTAAGGTTTCCCATTAGGTTAGTAAGGGCCCAAACACTTGACTCCACTTGTGCTGCTTTCCCAGGACATCAGCAGGTAGGTGGGCTGGAAGTAGAGAAGCCAGGACATGAGCCAGCACCCATATGGGATGCCAGCACCACAGGAGGTGGCTTAACTCACTACACCACAAAAAGGCCCTTCATTTTATCTTTTAGTAGCCAGAAAAGAATGATCCAAGTAAGGATACTGAGATCAGACAGGTACCCTGTATTAATCACTTGAACTCCAAAAGCAATTAGACAAGAGGGAGGCAGAGATCTGAGCCCTGTAGCCACAGGCCAAGGAATGTTGGAAGCAGCAAGAACTGGCCCTTCCTTGTCACTTACATATGGAGTGTGGCTCTGCCAACACCTTAATTTCAGATATCTGGCCTCCAAACCTGAGAGAATAAATTTCTGTTGTTTTAAGCCATTACACATTGATGATAGTTTGTTAACAGGCGAACAGGAAACTCATACCCTAAGGAGTATCTGTTATCAATGAATTGGAGAAACAGCCACATTTTTGGTAAAGCTCAAAGGAAATAAAAGATAGTATTGTACAATAAACAAATCTACAGTAAAATTCCAGGGGTATTTTTAAAGACAAACAATTGCACACAGAATTGAATTGGAAAAGTACAATATTACAAGAATCGTTGCTAACTGGACAGTCACTGAGAATTTGGGAATCTTCCAATCAGTTTGCTCAAAATAAATAAATACATAAGTAAATAATTCCATCTGCTTTAGCCGCATTGGCTTTGCAGTGTGAGCACATTACATTTTGCATTTGGGTTGCATGCTTTTTCAGATGAATGAGGTCAACATGTAACTATCAACCTGTACTGCTTCGACTCAGATTATTCCAATGCAAAGATTTTATGGGAACACTCCTCTCTGCTGTCCCTTCTTGTTGGCATGCTTCATTACACGGAGTATTACTTTTTCATGCATAAATGTTTCCCTTAATCGCTTTCAGAGTGTGGCTAAACAAAAGTGTGATTTTGTTTCTTCAGAAGTTGTCCCAGTTTCCCTGATCGTCCCGGACGCTCAGCTACCCAGCACCTCAAGCCTTTGAGGTTGCCGTAAAATCTTATTTCTCAAAACAATTTCTTACCAACTACCTCAAGGATAACAACCAGCATTCTCTTTTATAAAATACTAGCCATGAACATTACATTCAGTTTAATAAGTTCTAACTAATGTTCATTTGCGCTGAAATTGAAATTGAATTACACTTCGTGGCTCAGAAAATGATTATCAATAAAACAAAACAAGGGATCTTTCCTTCATCAGAGGGTATTTATTATCAATCTCTTGAGGGGGAAAAAACCCCACTTTCCACATAGCAAGTAAAACTAAGACTGGCATTTGAAAGAGAATCAAAGATCTCGGAGAACACAAGTTCCAGGACGCCGCACCCTCTACGCAGTAAAAGGCAGAGTGTATTTGAGTAAAGTTCCACATTCCTCCCTCCTTCCCATTTCATGATTTACCTCTCCTCACTCCCCAATTACGCGATCTTTTCTAACAGCCCCACTGTCTATTACACTGTCTATTCTCTCTGTAAAAAGGCATGTTCTGTAATATATATCTTCCCCTCGTCAAAGCTTCATGTTGGATGTTCAACAAATGTTCTCAATATTTCGATAAGCTATTTTTCCCAAAGATAAAATGTTTTAACTTCCCAAAAGAAATCAATTACTTCAATTTGGAAAGCAGTTGTACTAGGGAAAATTACATCTGCCAAACAAGCCATGGAACCCACTGACAAAAGTATTTTATTTCTAACAACAAAACGTGACATTTAATTTACCTATCTCACCATAGTTTGGCCTCAGCTTTGGATATAGCTCTCAACTTCTTCAAAGAATGGAATCCTTACCTTGATATCTTTTATAATCCCAGGATATAATCCATCAAAAATACATTCACTTAAGTAAACATAAATGACTCAACAGGCACTTTCTTTCATTTTTTAATCATCTCTGATAGCAGAAACTATTCCTCTTTTTCTCTAAGCAATACCATTCTCTTAATAGAAAAATTCCTTCTCTACCAAGAGAGTAACCGTTTCTTGCCCTTTCGGTTAAGATCAAGTGTAGTACCAGGTAAGTGAAATTTAATATCTGTCAGTTCTCTGTGACTAGAAAATACATAAAAATAAATTGTTAAATAATATTACAGGGCTATCTTTTAGATGAGAGTGGTGAGCACTGAGGCAGGAAAGGGATAAGTGACACGGATGTCCTGGCAGGAACAAATGGGGAGATTTACTCCCCAATCTGTACGGTAAAGGACTGAGGGAGAACAGTACGGGGGAAAAAAGAAGAAAAGAAGTCACTTCCTACATGAAGGAAGCTCCCTCCCTCCCACAGGCTCAGTAGTGCAGAGCCAGACAGAGGCAGAGCCTCTACCTTAGTTTCCTGGCAAAAAGCTTCTAAGGCCCGTGGACTCTCCAAAGTAGTGTGTGTCTCCTTGTACACTAATGAGATGACAAATAGACAACCTCCTGATGGGGGCTGTACACCAAGTGATTAGAGGGTAATGACTTTCAGCTCTAACACTCCAAAGTAGAGGGAGGAATAAGAGGCTGAAGGCTGACTTAAGCATAGAAACCCGGTGATTTCATCAATCCTAGCCGTATGAGGAGACCTCTACAGAAACCAAAAGGCTAGTGTTGGCAGAGCAGCTACGTTGTTGGATACACAGAGATGCTGGGAAGGGGGTATACGTGGAGATCACATGGAAGATTCCCGCATCTTGCGCAGTGGTTCTCTTCCTTTCGGCTGCCCCATGTAACATGCTTTATAGTAAGTAGGTAAATAAAGTGTTCCCCTGAGTTCTGTAAGCCATTCCGCCAAATGATTATTTACAACAAGGTCATCACAAACACTCCTGATTTACTGCCAATTAGAAGTACAGATAAGAGACTGGCATATACTGTACAGGTAAAGGTACCATTTGTAATGCCAACATCAAATGTGGGCACCACATTTGTTCAAGTCCCAGCTGCTCTACTTCTGATCCAGCTCCCAGCAGATGGAAGACCCTTCTTTCTGTCTTTCCTTCGCTCTGTAAAACTGATTTTCCAATATATATATTTTTAAAAAAATACAGAAATGTTTTGAAGTTATAAAACACTGCATTTTCTCTAAAATTTGCAGGGAAAGTGATACTCCTTGGTTACCCTGAATATACTTCTACAACTCACCAGCTTCAAGAGTTATGACCTGATACATTACTGTGAAACATGATTTTTGCCTTTGAGAATCAGCTCTAACACTCCATACTGACAGCAGTATGATTTAGCTTGGAAAAATAATTTTGGCACCATGATGCAAAGTGAACCACCATATGGCTCAGTTTCAGATTTACATGTCCTGCTGAACAGCAACACTGTACAAATGCCAGTTTCTTCCTATTCTAATGTTCCTCAGCTGTTATCATATCTGCTGTCATGAATATTAAATGCATTTTAAGTAAGCTAGATATATAAAACTAGTAAAAAATTATAAGGAATTGACAAATAGTCAACATCATAACATTCTAGAATTAACAACAGTGACACTTGCACAACTTTGTGAGCATCACAATCTATTACACACTTTAAAAGATAAATTTTATGGTATGTGAATTACAAAATTACATGCTAATTTTAAAAATCTTTAAAAAACACTGTGAAGCACCATGAATACTGTCAAAATTTATATCTACTCTCTCTATATAGTTTCATAGTTAGCCAGTTCATTTAATAGGAGATCTATCACAATATATAGTAAGTCTATTATTCAACTAATCTAGATTACAGGCGATTGTTTTGCTGTTTTTCCATTTTTCTTTTTTTAGTTACCAAACAATAGTTACCAATAATTATACATACTTTTGAGGTACAATGAGAAGCTTCAAAACATGTATAGTAATTCCTTTTGAGATATGTGTTTCAAATTCAGCAAAAAATACTACAATTTTTTATACAGCAATAATTTATATAGCATGATTACAAAACTTGAGATAAGATATAATCTTAAACAAGCTATCTGCAGTGATGTTCCTCAAATAGAAGGGTCAAACTTTCAATGAACAGAAGTTGGGATTAAAGCAAAATAACTGCAAAGAGGCAACAAAGCCACACGGAAGATGACAGTCTATTAATGAAATGTAACTACAAAGCAAGTTCATCAACTTTCCTAATCTAATAAAAACCATGAATGAAAGAAATTCCTGAAAAAAAAATGAACAGAATGGAAACAGGAAAAATTTGATCACTTTTTCTTGCGATTTATTATTTAAAGATTTCGGAACTTTAAAAATAATATGCATTTTTCATCTTCAAGAAAGAAATCTCTTTTCTCAATTAAAATATGATTATATTCTATTTCATCTCTAAGTCATTTATATATAAGTACTTTACAACAATGAATTGACGTTTCTGGTTTTAATCTTCATATTTTCTTGTAGGAATAAATACTACATATTTTTGTAGAAAAACTAAGGTTTATACATGGTTGGTTTCCTGATGCTTCAACTTCCTACTCCTCTTTCTGCTGTAAAGGTTAATAAGGTGGAAGTTTCCTTCTCAAATGCATTTCTTTCTCAGATAGAAAACCAGCTTGAAGTCCAACTGCATATAGGGCACATAAATCTTTTAATCCAAAAATTCAATTTAAGTTCAACAGATGTTACCAGCAAAATTGACACATCTTTCACAAAAAATTAATTCAAGTAGATCACAGGCTTACAAGTAAAATATAAAGCTATGCAACTACCAGAAAGAAGCATAACAAAACTTTACATGTATATCCAAATCAACCCAAAACAGAGCCTACAAGAAACAAAATAGTAAAAGCATTAAACTCTTAAAGTTGCCATCATGGGATAGGCAATGGGTTCCTAAAACAATATCAAAACCACAGAAGAGATAATAATAATAATAACAACAACAAACTAGGCTTCATCAAAACTGAAAAAAAAGTCCTATAAATGATACCGTCAAGAAAATGAAATGATAATCCAAAGAATGGGAGAAAATATTTGCAAAGCATTTATAATGTGATGACTTGTATCCCGAATATATAAGGGACTCTTATAACTCAATAAGAAAAAAAGGTTAAAATTCAAATTAAAAATCAGCAAAGGAGGGAAGAGTTCGAGCTAGCAGTCAAGACACTGGTTACATGGCCATACCCCACTAAGTAGGTGGGTTTAACAAATAACTCCAGCTCCTGGTACAGAACCCGGGAGACACCAGTGAAAGCTCAGACAGGTGGGTTCCAACCAACCAGACATAAACTTAGACCCAGCTCAGCTCCAGACACTGCAGGGAGTGAATCAGCAGATCAAAACATCATAATGGGTTTTGTTTCCATAGGGACACTGGCCTAAGTCACAGAACCCAATTTTAAAGGCCTTGATGGAGACTGTGGTTACTAATCAAAATCTGACTTTCCTCCTCTTCTCTAACAATGGTCACCCAAAGACTGGACTGTATCTCCCAGCCTCCACCACAGCCAAGCAAGTAAGTGCAAGTATCATGTGGTAGTTACTGGGCACCTTAAAAAACTCCTCTGAATCCTAAAATTTATTTGCAGTATTTTGTTTTATTGTGTTTTGTTCTTTCCCTGAGCTGAACAATCCTAGGCTCTGAATACATCCACAACCTCTAGTTGATAAGAAAATAAAGTGGCACAGTCGGGAAAAATAAAACATAGAAATGGTGCCAGACAACAAGCATACTCTATTTGTCTGAGTTTACTGAATACTACTATTTATTTATATGTAGGTTGCTGTGATAAAATGGCTATCGTTTCGTAACAAACCTAAATAATATTCTCCAGTTTAAAGGTGAAGAAGCTAAGGTTTAGAGAAGCTAACAACCAAGACCCCAAAAAACCATACCCCTTAACTCCCTTTCTTGGCCAGAGACTCCATTTTCCTCTACCTGTATAGTAACAAATCTCAGAGGTCTAAAGGCTAAGGAATACCCTGAAAAGTTTAATTGTGTTTCTATTCATTCTCTGCCACTGTCTTAGAATAATGTACACATTAGAGAAAAGAACGTGTTTTGAGTTCTACCCACAGAACAAAAATATGAGATACAGTCATAGTAATACACTCCAATCTCCAAGGTAGTGAGTGGCAGAGAGAAAAAGTTACTTTTTTACTCTAAAACTTATTCTATACTTTATTTTCCTATAAGCATGATGCTTAGAACTTAATTTTAGATACTGAAAAGCCTAAGTTCTACCAATTCACACTTCAAAATATAAATGAAATTCTGTTCCAGTTATTTCTAAGATATAGGATATGAAAGGGGTCATGAATTTAAAATTTAAAAAAATATTTGGAAAGTCATATTTATCGAGACAGAGAAAGTGAGATGAGAGAGAAAAGGAGAGGGAGAGAGAGGTTCACCCGCCAAATGGACACAACAGCCAGGGCTGGGCCGGGCTGAAGCAGGAAGCCAGGAATGTGTTCCAGCTCTCTCATGTGAGTAACAGGGGCCCAAACACCTGGGACTATGCTGCGTCCACCGGCCATTGGCAAGAACCTGGGTTAGAAGCAGAACGGCAGCCAGAACATAAACCATTGCCTTAACGGAACAGCACTGCAGAGAACGTATGGTTTCAATATGAATTTTTATAGGAGAGATTTTGTCCATATGTATTTTTCTTTTATAAGGAATCCTTCATAATGTCCCAGTATTATGATGTAACATGATGTAATTCGAGTGGAATTAAGTGTAGGCAGGTCACAATTATATGGTTAAGGCATTGTGCTTTAAATATTATTCCACGTGAACCCATGCCAGGTAGACTCACCCCTGCTACACAAAGCTGGCACAAATTGGGCAAAAGACAGGTGGAGAGTTCTCTGCATTGTTAGTGCATTAGTGCAGAGAACAATGCTGGTGAAGAACTCCATTACAACTTTAAGAACATAGAGTAAAAGCTAAAAACCACCTGGGGGTAAAAAGATGAAGACACGAATGGGGAGTTAATATATTCTTGGCTCTGAGTATATGTCTTTCAGGTCTGAAAGAGCCAGATAAATATTTAGGCAAAGAAGCAAAACACACACAGTTTTAGCTAAATGGTGAGTTAGAACTAGGCCACATCTCATTTTTCTGCCCCAAAGTGCTTAATTTAGAATCAGATTTTAAAAACAATCCTCCACAGGCCAGGTTTAGCCCTTCCAGTTGGCACTTGAACATCAAACTCTTCCAACAATCTGGAACAACTGAAAATAGCTTTGGGTATTCAAACTATCATTTAGCTAAGGAAGGTCATATTTGAATTAATGCAGTCTAAGACTTTTAAAAAGTTTTTCTATAAGATTTAAAAGAGAAAAGGAGAAATTAGGGAAAGAATGAAAAGTAACTAATTCTACCTACATCTTCATCAGGACTGAAGACAGCTTGCATGCCATTCTTTTTGCTCATAAGCCGGTTTTGAGTTCAGAGTTGTATAACGCAAAGCCACCTCTTACAATTTTATTTGTTCTTTGTCCAAGAACCCTTACTATTCATATACCTTGTACAGAATGAATTCTAAATTCCTTTGCAGGACATGAAAACCTCTATGCAATCTGAATCTCTCTCTCTCTCTCGATTTCGCACTACACATTATTCTGCTTCCTGAGTCCTCTGTTAGAACCAAACAGGTCTGTGGACTACTGAAAAAGTAAGCACATTCTCACCTCGCCACCTGTGATAATGGCATCAGCTACCCTCCTCTAACTGGCTCCTTCCTTCCCATTTCCAGCGGCGAGCCAAGCCTCAGCTCTTTCAGGAGACCACCCCAACAGTCTTAGGTTGCACAAAAAATGTCTCTCCCTCTAAAACCCTGTGCCAGTTATAAAATATTCTAAACTACTCATTTAGGGCTCATCAAAAACTCTGATATTAGTAATTGTTTATCATATTGTCAAGTCTTAACTCCTTCTGTATGTAAGTTCTCTGTGGGCCCGTGTTCTCTGAGACCCATAGTATTTGCCACTGCATTTTATGTAATATCTAGCCAGAACAAATCAATGTTACCCGAGCTGCAGGTAATAGGATTTTAAAGCACTCATGCAACGACTGTAAATAAATTGCTATTATAATAAGTCAAATGCAGGAATATATATAATAAGAATAGTTCAATATTTTTTTCCACATTTCATATAAGATTATAGTCTCTTTAGTCTCTTTAATCAAAATGAAGCAAAAGAGGTCCTGGTGTGATATCAAGCCAGGAAAGCCTAACTACTGCAGACAACGCTATTTGCACTTGCTGAAAACAAAAATAGCAGTAAGTTCAATCGTGACAAGTAGGTTTCTCTGCTTGATTCTGTATAAAACATGACTGTGCTGCTCCCTGCAGTCTAGTGGAGAAATGGATAAAAGAAAGCCCATCCAAATACTAATCAATGTTTGGACAGAAATAATTTTCCTGCTGTTTTAAAAATACTAATCAATTTTCCTTCTCAACACTGTTACTATACAGAGACTATACCAAGGGTTGTCTTGGCAAACACCATTTCATATTTGGAAATACAGTCTGCATTCATTTTCCTTATCCTAACATTTAAAAAATGACATATTACTCTATAATCTAATCTTTGACCCTCTGAAAAGAATGTCTGCGGAGATTTAACCACTCTGCTGCCCAAGTCATCTATTCACCTGGCAGGCTGGCTCCTTTTGGTCTGTTTCTTTGGAGAAGTCTGACTAACACAGATAATGGTCATATGAGATCTTCTTGTGGAATCTAGAACACTTAGCTCTTAAGGACCCCATTGCTAACTTGGGATTCAGCAACAATGTTCCCAAATGGAAAAGATACAATTCCCAGACCAAGCAGAATGCCAAAAATATCATGTTTCATTGCATTTTTGAGACCATACTTTCCACATATTTCTTGGCATTTCCAAAAGTATTGCCAAGTAAATATTTTGAAGGTATCATTAGTAAATGAAGTTAAAAAATACTGCTTACCATGTGTCCCTCCTGGATCACTCACTGGAACATTAGTCTAGTAACATCATCTTATATTTACTATTTTTTATTGATTTCTATAAAGTGAAAAAATTCATGTATTTCACAATACAGAATTAGGAGCATAATGATACTTCCCAGCTGGTCCCACGCTCCTTCCTTATTTCCTCTTTTCCCCCCTAAGCTTTAAAATGGCACGTTTCCATTTCATTTTACAATCACAGGCTCAACAATCTGTTAGGTAAAGATTCCAACACACAGCAAGCAGAAAATTTCCAAAATGTTAAAAAAAAACAAAACAAAACAAAAAAACACTACTATCCTTCAGGAGTATATACAAAGGCTCTAAGCAACCATCAAGTCCCAGAATGTCAAGCTCACTCATATGATTACATTTTTACTCTGTGCACTAGTTATCTTCTTAAAAAATAAATCAATTTATCTTCACTCAAGTCAGCATTTCCCAAGCTTATCTGAAGTCCTATTAGCATTTCCACAGGGCTTCCCTGTTCTACTCCAACTATATATATATATATATATATATATATATATATATATATATATATATATCATCTGTATTACTAAAAAAATAGGAAAGATATATATATAAATATATATAAATTTTACATCACCTAGGGAAAAAATTCTCAAGTGGCCACTCACAGTAACGATCACTATTTGGATGATTTTTGCCATAATTTAGGATCTGTTCCTGAGCTTCCCAAGTTCAAAATGGACTGTCAGTATATCAAAGAGATTCTAAATTTCACTGGCAGATTCACAGTCAGCACAGTCACCTGACTTACTGTACAAACCAAAACTGTCACTTTATGAGATCCCAGGTAGTACTCAGTAGTCACAGTAATACCTACATACTAACCTGCAGGGCTTACCCATTCCCTCCGGCTATCAGATCCACTTGAGGATCCGAATCACCTTCAGAAGGTGCTGAAGGGGGAATAGTTAAATGTACTGAATAGTCAATGCTCATTTCATAATAGTGAGGATGTATCATTAGCAATAAGCCATAAAAGCAGTGGGAAAAAAAATGGCCTGGGAATTTGAGGAGCTTTTATTCCCCCTTTTAAATTTTAGCAGCGCTAAGACTTCTAAACCATTCCAAAAGATGAATAATATTGATTTGTTAGTTTTTTTTTCTTCCAATCAAGGGAAAGATGGATTAAGCAAGCTCGATTATTTCTTACTATCTGGGACACATAGTCAAAATGAAAGCAGTGAGCATCTATGCAAAACATCTCCAAAATAATCTCCCAACATCAACACACACACCTCTTTTAACCGCGAAGCTCCTCCAATACAGAAAATCTACAGCGATCTTTCTCTATGATCATTCTCAACAGCCAGCAGCAACTTTTACCCCAAGTTCACCCCCTTACTACTGATGCTTCATTGTGCTCTCTTCTAAAACAGGACTTCAAATGGTCACTTTGTATGTTTACCTTTAGAAAATGATATTCTTTATAAAGTCTGCGAAAAGATTAAAATGAACTTAAACATGTTTAAGTTAGTCCCCACAGCTTTTCTTTTCATCGGAAAATGTCACAGTGAAAAAATACAGTTCTCCAGCTACTGCTTATAAACCTGGAAGGCTTTTAGTCACATGAGACAATAACACTGCTGGGCATAATTTACCAATTTCAGACTGCAACTGAATATCACTTTCCCTTAAATAGGCCATGCTTCCTCTAGTACCCACAACCATCCCTATTGCCCAACATCTCCTGTTGTCTTACACCCACACTCCTGCTGGACATTTACACGCTACTCCCTATTTGATTCATGTGGACTGATACTACAATTTAACTCAATAATCTTGTCACTTAATGTTTTAAAAAAATTCTTAAGTGTCAGTCTACTGCATTGCTAAAGTCTTCCTTCCTATAATTTGTCATTTCCCCTACAACTTTCAGGAAGGAGACAGGAAGCCAGCTATCCAAAGAGTTAAAGGCAAAAGCAATCCTGGAATTCAGTGTTGGGACAAGTTGTATCTACGAGCTGAAGTCATTCAGAAGAGATACCAGTTTTTGGCTGACACCTTCTGCATCGGGCCACTCATTATCTAGTTCTCAGTTTTCCATAAGCAGCTCCCTATCACACCAATGGATGACCACACAATTTGCAAGGCTAGGTATTAAATTAAAATGTCACGGTCCTTTGATTAAAAAAAAAAACTGTTAAGAATGTCAAGACAGTGACATTAAAACATTAAACCAAGTGCACGGCACTGATAAGTGTGGGAATACACAGGTCACACGCCAGCGAAGTCAGCCTTGCTCAGTCCCTTCCTTTCAACCAAATGCCACCGACAGCAGACAGCCTCTTTCTGGTGTCCAATGCCCTTCCCTTGGCTTAGAAATCTGAATCTGATCTCAGTTATTTCTGTCTCTGCCTCACTTTCCTGCAACAAGGACAAGCATTTCTTTTCCTGACATAAAGACTACAGTTCCTGACAAGATGTACAGCAAAGCATTTACATCTCTATGATCTTATGACATATGTGCTACTTAATAATGCATGAGTCATCCGAAAAGTAGGGACAGATTTTTAAGCTTCAGAATGGGTTTCTTTCTTTACATGCGCAACTTTCCCTTGAAAAACAGATTCTTGAAGTCAAGGGAATTCATTTATCTGCCTTTAAAAACTCACACTTCTATTCTCATTTATTACCCATATAACTTACGTATTTATGACTATACCATTTTTACTTATCTTTTTTATTTCTCCCATCTCCAGTCATTCAACCAATAGTCTCTATTGGTCTTGGGTAAGATTTTACGAAGCATAATCCATACACATGATGTTTTAGATTGCATGGGGTGTATTTTATGTACATAGTTACTTACTTTAAACAAGTTAAAGTAATATAATGAAATAAATTATGTAGGGGTTCACAGTTGCTAAAATTTCAAGCGTATTTTAGTCAAATACAGTAAGACTACTTTAAAAATAAAGAAATAAAAATAGAGGTGGTACTCAGGAGAAAATGTCAAGATGGAACTCAAATAATTTAATATCTAAAATACTGCATTGAATTGGAAACCATGATAATTCGTTTTTTAGATGAAATAAAATGTGTGTCTCTTTCCTCTAGTGGAGTAACTGTATCTTTATGAAAAAAAAGTAGAATACCAATTTGTGTTGGGATTCTACAGAACATTACTGAGGACCTCCACAATCATTATTATTACATGAGACAAGTAGAATTCCACTGACAGGCCAAAAAAGGAAAACAACAAGTTCAAGGAACCTTTACAAATGCACACAATATGCATGATAATAAATAAGCATCTCTGAGCAAAGATGAATTAATGAAGTGTTTGTTCAGAAAACACAAGGGTCCAACATCTACTTCACTCATCTACTATCTGTACAGGTGCTAGAGGAACCCAGATGAGCGAGGGCGATGGGGGCAAGGTAGAGGTGGAGTGTGGAATGCACTGGGTGCAAGTGCTGGCTCTGCCATAAGTGAGTCAAGTGATTTTTAGCAGTTCTTTTAGGTACTGTACATGTGTGAGCAATTTCAAACTTTTAAGAACTCAACCAGTCCCTTTATGTTACAGAAACTGAAAATCAGGAAACGGCTTGCTCAAAGGCATACACACAGAAGATCAGTTCCAGAGTTCCCTTTCCCCCTTACCTACCCCTCTTCACACAGCTGAGTGTGGTCTCCCTTCACTGCTTTGCAAAGAGAAGTAACAATTCCAGAGAAACTATTTCTTTAAGATGCAATCTGGAAATCTTTGGTTTGTTTCCCAGGGATGAGCACTTGTGAACGATGGATTTCCTACAATACTTACAGTCAATCATGTATTTTTTTAATCTTTTAAAAATTTATTTATTTTTATTGGAAAGGCAGAATTACAGAGAAAAGGAGAGAGAAATATCCTCCATCTGCTGATTCACATCCCAAACCGCAACAACAGCCAGAGTTGAGCCAACCCAACGCAGGAGCCAAGAACCAGGAGCCTCTTTCGGGTAGCCCATGTGGATACAAGGTACCAAGAACCTGGGCCATCTATCTCTGCTTTCCCAAAACATAAGCTGGGAGCTGGATGACTGGCTGGGAAGCAGAGCAACCAGGACACAAGCAGGTACCCATATGAGACCCTGGCACTTGCAAGAAGAGGGATGATTAGCCAACTGAGCCATTGCAGCAGTCCTCCTGCCATCCTCACCTCCCCACCCGCACCCAAATCATGTATTTCTAACTAATAAGAGACCTAGAGACATATCTGAATCCTCAAATGGTAGCTGGCCTGGAAAAAAAGGGACAAATTTATCTATGGCCAGAACAGAGACTAATAATAAATCAAGGAATGTACTCAAAAGCAAATTCAAGTTTGCCTACATAAATATCCCCTAGATAATTCTGCAGTGATTTTGAGTAAGGACAGGAATGATTTATGATGAAGTTCGGAAGAAATAATATGCCAGTTGTTGGCTCTAGTGTTCCAGTTTCCATTACCCATGTGGTAGATGAAGAAGCAGTTCTAGGCTTCCAGCTACATCTTGACCAAGCCTTGGCAATTGCAGGCACTTCACAGTGAATCAGAGCTTGGACATTCTGTGTGTGTGTGTGTGTGTGTACCTTTCAAATAATTAAAAACAAATACATGCATTTAAATGTTTTTTCTAAAGAGATTATAAAGATCTTGATCACATTCTTTACATAAACAGAAATACATCCACAAGTAATATCATGTGCTGTTGAACTGGCTTCTGTGACATCTGCGACTGTGAGTGCCTGGCCACTGGTCAAGTGGTGGAGCTAGAGAAGGAGAAATAGTAGAGAAAAAAGGCAAAATTGAGAAGAAATGCGTGGGAGGAGATTACAGTGAAGGGAGACAGGAGAGTATAAAGTTCAGTGAGTAACAAGGTACAACAGGTAGGAGTATTAAAATGTGTAGATGCTAGAGAAAGGAAATCAAAGAGTCATGAGTGTCACCAGAGCTAAGCAGAAAACAAAAAGAGGATTCTTTGTGAAGCATTAATGTAGCCTGTGTGAGTCCTTTATGCTAATTTTGAAATACAAGTAGGAAATATGGATTATTCTGAAAGCATTTTTGCAGCTTTTGATGTGCGTTTCATTGACCATACCAATGCCCAAGACTGACCCTTAGAAATCACAACCAAAAGTTACTACGGAGAATACCAAGAAATCATGAGATACAGATAACACGCTGGTTCATGGACTAAAAAACTGACCGCTGTACCCTCTGCTGTCAGAACCGAAAATTAACTATAAACAGCTACTCATCATGGATTCAGGATTCTTCCCAAACACCCAAAATCCCACTCTGAATGAGTCCAGCAACATCATATAAAACTAAATATTTACTTGCCTTGTGACCTGACAGTTGTTCTTTCATGGATTTATCCCAGAGAAATGAAAATTCACATTCATACAAACCTATTACATGAATGTCCATGATAGCAGTATTTATGGTATTTCATACCAGAAATATCTCAAATGTCCCTTAAAGGTGAATGGTTAAACCTATTCTGACATATCCTACAACAGAGCAGTGCTCAGAAATAAAAAGGAACTAACAAGCAATACATGAAAAATTGCTGATGGATCTTAAGGACATTATATTTGGTGAAAAAAGCCAATCTGATAACATCCTCAAAATGACAAAGCCATAAAGATGGAGAACACTGGCCAGGGAACAGACAGGGTGTGAACACACATGAATATAAGGAAGTCTCTTTGTGCTGGCTGAACTGCGTAGGCACACATACAAGTACAGGCACGTGAAAACTGAATGCAGATTCTGTAGTCAACACTGTGTCAAGTTAATCTTTTTATTTTAATATTTCACATCAAAAGGGAAAACTTAGTGAACAGTTCATTATTTTTGAAACTTTCTATGAATCATTTCAAAATAAAAAGGGTTTTTTGAAGACTAATTTTTAGTTGAACAATTTTACAGAGAGAGAAAAAAATGAGAGTGAAGGTCTTCCATCCACTCCCCAAATGGTCTCCCACGTGGGTGCAGGGTCCCCAGGACTTGGGCTATCCTTTGCTGCTTTCCCAAGCCATAAGCAGGGAGCTGGATGGGAAATAGAGCAGCTGAGACACAAACTGGTGCCCATAGGGGCTGAGAATTACCCTTGTAAGCTACCATACAACTGCACCTTCCTACCTCCACGTCTTGCCTCAGGCTGACTCTTATGCCCAGAGAGCCTTTCACACCATCCTTTCCTTCTCAACTCTCGGAAATTCATCATATCCCGAGAGCTAGTTCATTGAAATCTCTGTGAAGCCTTACATGGCCTGGCTCTCTAGCCTCATTAGGCAGAGTACCAAACACACTCAAAGCAATACATAGCAGTATATACATTTCAAGGGTAAAACACTGCACTATAGTAGAAGATATTTAGTAAGTACATGTATATGTAATTTACCCCGATCTATTTATTTTTATTTTAATTTTCATTAGTTTTTAACAAGTTCAATATAATTTGTGCATAAAATTCTAAGAATATGATGACATTCCCTTTCTGCCTTCATATTTATCTCCCTTTATGTTCCTCTCCTTTTTTGGTTTTTGAGCAAATAGCTTTAAATTTACATTACAGTAAAAAGGCTTATAAGTTGGCAAATAAAAAGCAAAAAGACCATAATATAGTAGGAATATAGACAACTGTTATAAACAACGGTTGATTGGAAAAACAACCATTTCAGCCATACACTACATGCTTTCTCCTTTAAATGGGGGCTAAAATTTTTTAAGAGCCCTAAATTACAATGAAAACATTATGTTGCACCGCCAAACACCAATCATTATAAAATCTAACTGCATAAATAATACTTGCAGAACACTACAAGTTTCCTGCTCTGAAACCATTTCCCACGTAGGAATCACCGGGGATTGAGAAAAGGCAGCCAACGATGCTTGGAATGGTTCAGGCATTTTGCTAGCTGCTTTGGATTGAATGTTAACAGCCAAGTACTATCACAACCATTTCACTGATGACGTAAACCAAAACTCAGAGAATTTATGTTTCCTTAAGATTATACAGATGGCAAATAAGAGAATTCTAGATTTCTCTGCTCATTGCTTTACACAGATACTGAATATCTCACAAACAGCGTTTCTGACCACAGAGGGTGACGTAACAGATGCTGGTAGGGGGCAGGGGGACATATGATCAGTTCTAATGAACTAACAATGCAGAGAACTCTCCACCTGTCTTTTGCACAATTTGTGCCAGCTTTGTGTAGCAGAGGTGAGTCTACCTGGCATGGGTTCACGTGGAATAATATTTAAAGCACAATGTCTTAACCATATAATTGTGATCTGCCTACACTTAATTCCACTCGAATTACATCATGTTACATCATAATACTGGGACATTATGAAGGATTCCTTATAAAAGAAAAATACATATGGACAAAATCTCTCCTATAAAAATTCATATTGAAACCATATGTAATAATCCCTTGTCCCCAACTCACTACTGATTTTTTAAATTTTATTTATTATTCCATGATGTAGTTCCATAGGCTCCAGGATTTCACTTCCCCCTTCACCAAGTCCCCACCCTCTCACTAATTTCCCCATGTCATTACAATAGTATAGTCCTTCACAATCAGTCATAACTTCATCATTCTGCTGCTTAAGTGTATCCTGACATTATAAGTATGGACAATGGCAAAGAGTCCAACATCCTTTTGTCAAGACACATTCCACAGATTCGTTGGGAGTACATCTTTGATTTGGAAGTAGAGACACATACTGCATTGTATCTTCACATCTGAATACGTAAGTCTCTATTACACAGTTACTATACATCCCCTTAAATGAAAAACCATAAATCAAAATGAACAACATGAGAAAAAATGGGACGGTTACAACAACATGAAGTTAAATAACATACTACTAAATGACCAATGTCACTGAAGAAATGAAAAAGTCCTTCCTGAAGCAAACAATATATTGTGTGACCTAGAATCAGTGAGAAAATTAATAAGAAAAACAAAAACTTTTTTGAATGAATGAAAATAAAAACAAAAATATCAACTACCCTGAGATGTAGCAAAAATAATATTGAAAGGGCTATTGGTCTCATATTTTGCATGAAGGCCGGTTTATGCAAAGCATAAAGAGAGAACATAGCGTATTTGTCCTTTTGGGATTGACTTGTTTCACTGAGCATAATGGTCTCTAGTAGGGACGATTTGGTTGCAAATGGTAGAATTTCATTCTTTTAATGGCTGAGTAGTATTCCATGGAGTAGATGTACCAGTTTCTTTATTCATTCCTCTTTTGATGGGCATCTGAATTGTTTTCACATCTTTGCTATTGTAGATTGTGTTGCTGTAAATATAGGACTACAGGTCCCTTTCTCACAAGCAGATTTCATCTCTTTTGTATATATTCCCAGCAGTGGGATATCTGGGTCATATGGCAGGTTGATTTTCAGTTGTCTTAGCACTCTCCATACTGACTTCCATAGTGGTTGTACTAGCACTCCCACCAACAGTGGAGGAGGGTACCTTTCTCCCCCATCGACGCCAGAAGGTGTTGTTAGTAGATCTTCATTAAAAAGTTAATTCGAACTACACTAAGTTGACTTCAGTCACACTACCACTAAGGAAAAATCTGGGTTCTCCCTGGAAACACACAAATCATGTTCAAGCAAAGGCATTGCCGCGCATCCAGTACTTTAGCTCCCTGAGTCCCCAGTTAAGCACGGGCTTCCCTCCGGGCTATTCAATGGAACCTCAACATCAACACCTAACATCATCCCTGGTTTGGAAGAGGAATTCTAAAATGATATTCTGCCAGTTATGTCTTCAGACCAGAGTTGGTTTCCCCAAGAAACTGTTGAACTGAGCTGGACAATAAGACACTGGACTCTATGCATGGCATATGCTTGCACTGAAAGAAACAAGACTAGATTTGAACTGTAATGCTGCAATAAGGTGGAGCAATCCACCGGGGGGGGGGGAACGGGGAGGGGATGGGGGAACATCAGAGCCCAAGAAATGCTGTTATAAAATAAAATGTAATAAAAATATATGTTCATACAAAAAAAAAAGAAAACAACAAAAAAAAATAAAAGTGGATAAGAAAAAATAAATAAATAAAAATGTTTTTTGATTTGCCGGCTGTGCTAAAGAGGGCAATCAGGAAGCTGTTTTAAATAGTTCTTAAATACTCTTAAGTCTACCAGTACTGTAATCTTAGGCATACTTACAAGTAGCAAACCTAAGGCTCTTTTTAAACTATTTAAGCTAATACTGAAGATACACTAAAAAAAAAATACAATATCAAGATTCATCAGACCTCTAAAAAGGCTTTGAGTATAATCCACAAGGCCTGCAGCTTGTGCACTATAAAAGCAGACAACATTAGACCTATTATTTCCCTATTTTGCGACCAAAAGTTTCACTGATAAATAGAAAAACCTTTAGATTTTCATTTTTAGAACAACAAAGTATGATTATGATTTGACTTGCTTATCTTCTGTGTAAATCCAAACCCCTCTGTTTCAGTTAGAATATGACACACAAACTTTTTAGGGTGGGGTGAAAATAATACTAAACACTTCAGCTTACAAATGAATTCCTTTCATGGCTTAACCCTACCCTAGAACTTATTCCTCCACCATGAAAATGTATATGTTTTTTCTTTCTAATGTAGAACTAGATTCTTCTTAGAAGCTTATGCCCAACCAACCCTTTTTTGGTAAGGTTCTACAGGCATTCAATGAACTACTCCATGGAAAGCTCAAGGACCTTGGCTAGATCAGAGCTGATATCCAATAACCACAGATACAATGACAACAAAGAAAATAATGATACCAACAGAAGTACTTAGATTTTTGTTTTAAAGTAAAATAAAAATCATACATCCAAGGCACAGTCTGAGCAGAAAACCAAGTCAGCTCAACAAATCCAAGATTTACCATGCCAGTCTTGGGGGATATGGTTCTTCTTTTGTTCTTGTTCTCTCAAGTGCCCAAAGGGTTTCAGCCCAGCATGTGCAGGGCAGATCCACTCAAGTTTCCCAAAGCTGTGAAGCAGCTGCCACGCTGTACCTTTGCAGGCAGAGTGTAGTGTGCTTGAAAGTCACTCTTACTTATCAGGGAACAGGCCAGGGAAAGCAAGTCAATGGAACCAAGGCTGGGGACTTCCACTCTCTTTAATGAATTGGAAAGGATTTGTGTATTCATCCCACATCCAGTAAACCCAAGCAGCTGCTTCCTTACTAACTCTACCTCCCAAACCTCTCTAAATGCTCACCCCTATCTCTGCTAGCTGACAAGCAGAGCTGACAAGATACAAATGAAATCCTGTTCCAACATGTCTGCCTGCAGAAGGGAGTTAGTGAGGCAAGAGAGAAACAAAGGTCTGGTAAGGGACAATCAGCTAGTTTTACAATTATGTGTGATCTCCACTCAGAAACAGGAAAACAGGAAAGCAAAAAAGCCCCTTCTTTAGTGGTTGAGTCATCTTGTAGCCTCCCTCGCCATGGTTTATCTCTGTTTGAATTAGAGGGATGTGCAAGGCAGGAAAGGCAAAATCAAGTCAGAGCTGGCACAGACCCTGCAAACACCTCTTCTAACAGCTGTGCACAAACGAAGGAGGGAGGCATTATACTAAATGTGCACCTCTCTTTCATCCTATGTACTTAGATTCATTATTACCTACCTATGTAAACATGAATTACGCCACATACCAAAGAAACAAAAAGCTGAGTTTCTGTCCTCCAGGAGGGGAGGGGAGCGGTGATAAACAAGGAGGCCCTTCCACGTAAAGCAAAGCCCCCTAACAGGCAGGTGAAACCACACAGGCACAAGAGCAGGGTAAGTTTTGAGCAGACTGGACTCTTCCACTGCTTGCCACTCCTGGACCAATAGATGCATCTACTGAGGGACTTCCCTGCCCTGGTTTCACTGCTACTTTCTAATCCACGCTCTCCTTACCTAAACTAAGCATGACGGGCCTTGTAGAGGTCCCACGATCCAGGCTCTCAGGCTTAAATTAGGAGTTGTGCTTTCCTTTGCCTTTTTAATTATGTATCTTTCTGAAAATACCTGGACATCTGCTAGTTTGTTGTTTTCAGCTGATTTGAGAACTGCAAAAAACGACAGGCTTTGGGGGGCGAAGGGGGAGGAGGTTTTGATCTTAGCTTTTAGTGGTTCTAGCTGTGTCTATGCTGAAAGGTTTCTTGAGGTCGAAATAAGTTAAAACATGATCTGATAGCCATCTGTTTGTAGGGCTTTGAGTTGGCCATATATTTTCATACTTTT
The DNA here is from genome assembly GCF_030435755.1 of Ochotona princeps. NCBI lineage: Eukaryota > Metazoa > Chordata > Mammalia > Lagomorpha > Ochotonidae > Ochotona > Ochotona princeps. Next base: position 18,935,033 of record NC_080834.1, on the reverse strand, counting down.
GGAAGTGTTTTCTTTAGAAGTAGAAGCCTGAGGCTGGCACTTTGGCATAATGAGTTAAGCTACCATCTGAAGTGCCAGCATCCCACATAAGTACCAGTTCATACCTGGCTGCTCCAGTTCCATGCTAATGTGTCTAGGAAAGCAGCAGAGGATGGCCCAAGTGCTTTGGTCCATGCACCCATGTGGGAGACCTGGGAGAAGCTCCTGGCTCGTGACTGATGGCTTCTGACTGGCCTAGCTCTGGTCATTGCAGCCATTAGAGGAGCGAACTAGCAGATGCAATCTCTCTAACTTTGGCTTTCAAGAAAATAAGTAAATCCTTTTTTTAAGATTTATTTATATTGCAAAGTCAGAAATACAGAGAGGAGGAGAGATAGAAAGGAAGATCTTCCTTCTGATTATTTACTCCCCAGGTGGCCACAACGGCCGGAGCTGAGCCAATACGAAGCCAGGAGCCAGGAGCTGTTCCAGGTCTCCCACACGGGTGCAGGGTCCCAAGGCTTTGAGCCGCCCTTGACTGCGTTCCCAGGCCACAAGCAGGGAGCTGGATGGGAAGTGAAGCTGCCGGGATAGAACCTGTGCCTATATGAGATCCTGGTGCATGCAAGGCAGGGACTTCAGCCGCTAGGCTACCGTGCTGGGCCCAATCCTTTTTTTTTTTTTCCAAGTAGAAGCCTTTATGAATGCCGTGGCACACATGTATTTTTTTTCTCATTTCTGCAACTTCTATACTTGGAATTTAAAATACATATATACATATACACCTTATACCCCTTTCACCCTCATACTGAAATATTTCTCCAATGTCCATTCTGCATACCAAAGCATGCACATCCCCAAAAGAGGGGAGGGAAAAAAAGAGTAACAGAAAGCAGTATATGTGCTCTACTTTTAAAAGCCTCGTTAAACATGAATTTTAAAAAGTATTAGTCAAAAAAAATTTCAGAATACAACAGGAAGATTTCTGCTAGAAGCCAACTTTCCAAATGCAACATTTGATTATGTCCCTAACACTCTCAGCAACATGAGTCTTTGGTCAAAGGACCAGGGGAGGGCAGAGATGTCCTGCTTCTGAATGGAGAAGGAAAACAGCCAAGCAAAAAACGTTTGAGAACAAACAATAGCGTCCTAGTGAGAAAGCAGGTTACCTAAGTCTGTATTAGAATGCATTTTGTTGCACACAAATCCACCACTGTTCCACTATATTTCCTTTTCTTCCTCTTATTTTCTCTCCTCTGCCCTATTCATTATTACTGTCGTCTCATGTGAGTTTTTAAAAACATGATATATTTGTTCAATTATCTGTAGACCTACAGACTCTTCATCAAATTAGCTGATCTCTATTTATAGCTGATAATTCTGTGCAAAAGATGTAATGAAAATTCCTAAGAGTGAAAAAACTAAGTCAAGTTTTGCAGTGTTATTTTCCACCCAAAAACTGCTTCTGTTCACCAACAAACTTGTTTCAATGAGTGTTGCAAATATAAATTTTCTTTTAAATATGGTATTTTAAAGTTAAAAAAGAAAAACTGAGTAGTTTCAGGAGATAACCATTGCTATGATTTGCTTCATTTCCTCCTGAAAAGTCCTATTACCTTAAAAACATGAACTTGAAAACACAAAAAGAATAAATCTAAATAGACTTTGAATAAAGATTACATCAAGAATGGAGTTTATCTGTATGTCATAAGAATAATCACATAAAATGTACTTAATTGGTTTTAGTAATTGACAGAAGAAACTGCTGAAGAAATCTATTCATAACTCAACTGATTTTTTTGTTGCTATCAATATATCTATTTTCATTATTTTACAAGACACAATATTTCATTTGTTACACTCAATTTAGCAAGTATTCTAATGGCCTCCAAGGATATTTTAAAGTACAATAACATTTTAAAAACAGTATCACTAGAGTGTAACAAAAACACGCCCCTACAACACATCCCCCAACCATACTCTGAGCCAAGGACCAAATTCTGCGTTAAAGCTCAGATCACAATTCATCACATTATTTTAACAATTAAGGCTTGAACATCCAGGAGTCAATGCACTTTCATCATAAGAATCTTGTGACTTGACTCCTTTCAGAAACAATACAATCATTTTAGCTCTGGTTTAAAAAAAAAAAAGTGTGTCTTTCAAAAAACAGATTCCTGACAGTCATGCCAAAACTCAGCAGCCAGGCCAACCAACAGGGCAACACTACTATTCTCCTGCAGCACAGGATCTGGTCTATGCCACGTGTAAAGGCAGAACATGATGAGATCCATGCAGATCAACCAGGCAGGAAGCGGCAACCATGTATCAACAGATGAAGCAGAAAGACAAGCTCCCAACTAAAAAACTCAGAGGCTGAAAAAACAACCAAAGCAGGTGGGATGACAATCTCTGTTCATATTCTAGAAGCTGGCGGCACTCTGTCCTGCTTTACAGCAGCTACGGAGCAAGGGTGCCGCATGTTCACAGACATTAACCAGAGATTCAGTGAAGCTGGGTCCTTTTGTGCACGTCCCTTCTGATGATAACAAGATTTAATATCACTGGCTCAAAACAAAAGTGTCAGATCTGATAATCATTTAAAGTAGCTTTTTAAAATGCTATTTCTCTGAGATTTAACAATTTTCAAACATTTTGCCATATACACTCATGTTAGTACATACATATCCGTTTTATTTTTCCTCAAATATGGGAACTAATATCACATAACACAGGGTTCATGCAAAAATGATAAAGTGAGAAGAGTAATTTGCTATTGTATAATTAGGGACAACAACACTTACAACTATCTATATACCGATACATATAATGTCCACACATTTCTGTGGAGTCAATCAGCACTACCAAGCTAAATAACAACAATTAAATATTAGTTAAGATGGCTGCTTTAAATGACTTTTGAAAACTTGCTATTCTAACCCATCTCACTAACTATAACGTGGGGAAAGTAATCATGCTTGTCTCGTGGGGCTGAAGGATTCCGAGACGCAGAGCAGCATTTGGCGTGATCAACACAAGGCAGCTCCTTCTTGCTGCCAGAATCTTAGGTTAATTTTAGGTAATGATTTACATTAAAATTTCTATAAGTCAAAATGAACCAGCACTAGCAATTTCACATGAGTCAACCTAAAATGTATATCAATCACCATCAAGAGTGACTCATTAATGTTAGTAATAGTATTACCACTGAAAAAGAGCTTCACGTCTTAAGTCCTTGCCTTGCACACACCCGGGATCCCATATGGGCGCTGGTTCTAATCCCGGTGGTGCTGCTTCCCATCCAGCTCCCTGCTTGTGGCCTGGAAACGCAGTAGAGGATGGCCCAAAGCCTTGGGACCCTGCACCCACACAGGAGACCCAGAAGAAGCTCTGGACTCCTGGCTTTGGATCAGCATAGCTTTGGCCGTTGCGGCCAGTTGGGGAGTAAATAATCAGATGGAAGATCTTCTCTGTCCTCCTCTCTGCATATCTGACTTTCCAATAAAAACAAAATAAATTATTTTTAAAAAGTCTATCTTTCTGTAAAGATCAGTCAGGAATAAGGTCAGCCAACACTAGGATTCAAGCATGGTTACGTGGATGAACTGACCAAGCGATTTTTTTTGCTGCATCATTTAACCAGTTGAGCCACTAACCCATTTATGGCAATATCCTGGGCCATGAAGCAGAAAATGGAATTTCAAATCAATGAAAATCAAAACATGGATGTTTAAGAACTACAAAAGGATCATTTCAAAAACAGAAAGCTACGGAGCCAGAGCAGTGGTGGAGCCAGCTAATCTATTGCCTATAGCGCCAGCATCCCCTGTGAGTACCAGTTCATGTCCTGGCTGCTCCACTTCTGATCCAACTCCCTACTTATGACCTGGCAAAGCAGCAGAGAATGGCACAAGTCTTTGGGACCCTGCACTCATGTGGGAGATCTGGAAAGAAGTTCTTGTCTCCTGGCTTCAGATGAACTCAGCTCCAGCTGAGTGTGGCCATTTGGGGAGTTGAATAATAATGTTCCCCCTTATCTCTCTATAAAATCTATAAACATAGGGTTGCAGGTCACTCTCTCAAATGCAGGCTTCCTTTTCTTTGGATATATCCCCAGGAGTGGGATGGCTGGCTTATATGGTGGACCACTCATTTTCTTTTTTTTTTTTCTTTTTCTTTTCATTTATTCATTAATTACATTGTATCACATAACACAATTTCATAGGTACTGGGATTCTCCCTCCCTTCACCCCCAACACTTCCCCCATGGTGAATTCCCTTCACCTTGATGCATAACCACAGCTCAAGTTCCGTTGGGATTCCCTAATTAGAAGCTCACACCATACAGAGTCCAGCATCCCACTGTCCAGTCAAGTTCAACGGCCTCTTAGGGAGGCCCTCTCAGGTTTGAAGGCAGAGCCAGCAGAGCATCACCTCGATCAATTAGAAGCTCCAACATATCATCAGCAACAATCCAGGTATGATGAGACTGGTGCAGAGTCCACTGATTGACATAGTCCATCTTAGAGCTTCCCCTTGTCCAGTTTTTCACTGCAAACATATAGCTGAGGTGGTTGATTGATCTACTCCATCTTCTATCTTTTCTTGGTTAATGTTTTGATTCCTCCATTTTGTTCAGGGGAATCCCCAAAGAAACTTCGAGGTGTTCCCAGTCCAGGCTCCTATATGCACTACTAGTAAGCACAATACCCGCCACAGTCCGTCACTCCGATCAGCTGGTGGTTGTAACCCCTGGGTTGGTTCTATTCTGAGCCCTAAGCTTCATTGGAACCAATGAGTATTGCAGCTCTTTCAGGCTCTGCCCATCACACATTCATCCCTCACCTAAACCAGTGGGAGGTGTGCTGGTTGGGTGCTGCATTCCCTACTGGCACAGGCCATTTCACATTGGCATTTTGTGTTTTGTACTGTTTTTATCGCAACCAAACCTGGCCAGGCCCCCACACAGTTCCAGCGCTCGGATTTCCAGTGGATGACGTGAACTGACTCAGCCTGGTCTGCCCCAACCCGAGCCAAATGTATGCCAGTGGGTCACTTTCCAAAGCCTCTTCTGGGTTGTTTACCTCCATACTTCCTGCGTTTATTTGTAGGGTCAGTGTCCTGTCAGAGGAACTGTTCAGATTCCTCCATCCGACCCCTTCCTGGTGTCAGGCTTCACGCATACCAGCAGGTCCTTCAGCCAGCACCGCTCTTCAACCCATTCTGGTTCCTGTTGTTGAGAGTTTCAGCCCAGCCATGGCTCGTCCATACCCACATATATCTCATACATGGCTCAGTAGGAGTTGAAACCTAGCCGAGCCTGTCCCACATCTACCCTGGTCTTCCGGAGCACCAAACTGTGTTGCGGTCTAACCTGGCATGGTGCATCAAGTCCGAATCCATATTTGTGCCAAGGGATTACAACTGTGACCCAACCAGAACTCAGCCCCTTCCAGTTCCTGTGCCCCTTAGTGGTAAGCTCCACCCAGCCAAGGCCGCCCCCAAGCTCCCCAACCAGGCCTGTTCCCAGCCAGTGTTAAGTATGCCAGAGGTTGCTCTGGGTCAGCCCAGCGTGCCCCATAGACTGTCATGCCTCCTGTATAGACTCCACCGGCCCTTCTAAACCATCCAGTGGGGTCAGAGTTTGCACAGGGATTGGTCCACACATAGCTGACACATTCTAGCCCCGAGTATGGTTCTTGAATGCCAGACAATGTCATAGTCTTGCCTTCTGTGACCCCTCTGCTGATCCCTCATCCTATCAGGTAATGGGGTATCCTGCTGGACAAGCCCGGAATTTTGCCTTTTGAATGAACTGGTGTTGGTAATCTGCACTATAAAGTGACTACAGGTTCTTCAGAAGAAGATTAACTGCCATTGAGAATCTTAAGGACTAATACACATTCCAGGGGAACTGTGGGTTCAGCATGGAGCGGCTCATGTATCATATCAAAGAAACCAAATTCAGAACTTCCTGGCCGGGCGGCCAGCAGGCACAGCCTGGCGCCAAATGGCGCACTCGCTGCCCACAAGCCGCTCACCCCATGTACGTACGTACATGGTGGTAAGCCTGGCTGTGCTAGGCTGGAACTGTGGTGGGGAACCTGCTGCCTGTGGGTTGAGACACTCAGGCCTCCGCCCGGATCCTCCTAGCTCTCTCCCAACTCCAGCCGCATGGCGCGCTGAGGAGGTCCAGATCCGCTTCTCAGAGTCCTGGGACAACCCCCCCCAATCCCAAAAGAGGGCCATCAAACCAGGATTCCAGCAAATCAGGAAGCCGCCCGCGAGCCGCTCACCCCATGTACGTACGTACGTACGTACGTGGTGGTAAGCCTGGCTGTGCTAGGCTGGAATCATGGTGGGGAACCTGAGCCCTCCAACCACTCATTTTCATCCTCCTACTCCCCAGATGGAATTAAATCATCCAACCTGTGGCCAGTGGCAGGTTAATCTGCTCTCTGTGTTTCCCATTCTTCCTCTGTAAAACTCTGCCTTTTATCTTAAATAAATAAGTAAATTTTTTTTAAAAATTAAAAAACTCAAAAAAGCAAACTAAGGCCCAAAACAGGAAGCAGAGTATAAAACTATACTTTAAAAATATTATCTTTCTCTCTTTGTCTCTCTTCCGGGGCTTTCAGAAAGTTCATGGAAAATTAAATTAAAAACAAACTTATTATGGTACAAATTCTTTCAAAACCATGAACATGAGGGTTTTTCAAAGATCTCAAGAAAATACGCACTACGTGGATTTCAATTTTTTTGTGCATGCAGTTTCTTTTGGTTCAATTTTCTATGAATTTCTTAAAGTATATATATGTATATATATTTTTTACATATAGCCTTATTATATATAGCCTTATATACATACTTTATACATATATATATATCCTTATTATATATAGCCTTATTTATATATGTAAGGTATATATATATAACATGAATCTTAAGATATACAGTTTTTTTAAGAAAAGGTTAAGCTCATAATACTAGAATGAAACTACCTCTTGCTCACTTGTTCTGAATAACAAATCAATATACCCAGTACATGCAGATCCGGTATATAGTATCTAGTACATAGTAAACAGCATATAGTACATAGTATATAGCATATAGCATATAGTATATAGTATATAGTATATAGCATATAGTACAGTCAGATCCTGAGTGACTGAACAGCTGTCCACAAGGCTTTCAGTGACAGGCCTGATTTCTGCCTTGATCCTAGTGATCTGATCCATCAACTCCTTTTCCTCTGACATCTCATATGTACATGGGCCTTCCATTACCAGAAAGGGCACATGGTTAAAGGAGTAGACTTTGGCCATACAATGTAAGCGCTAATACAGGATTCCACCCCATAACCTTTCTTTCACTAGGAATTCTCTGCCCTAATCACACCCTAACAGTACTAAAACAAACATTTAAAACGTCCATCAACCATATGATTTAGTACTTCAATAAGCACTTTTAGTTTAGGATACCTCAACAAAGAATCATAGACTGAATGGACCAGAGATTGCAAACAACACTAATTTCCCACCATTCTGGAGGCTGGAAATTCAACAGCAGAATCCCAGCATAGTCAGGTTCTTGTTGGGCCCACTTTCAGGATGAAGACTGCTAATTCCTTATTACTTGTGCACATGGCACAAGGAAATCTAACTGGCTCTGCTCTCTTCTAATGAGGTCATTAATTCCAATCCAAAGAACACCTCTCTCGTGATTAATAATTCTCACAGCCCTTACATACAAACACTCTCATGCTGAGGCTCAGGATGGATAAAAGCACCTTTTACACATACCTCTGAGTTTGAACATTATGTTATACCAATATATTACAGATAAACTATTTTAGAACATTTTCTCATTATTTAGCCACTTATAATCAAAAAGAATATTAAAGGGGAAAAAATGGAAGAGAGTAAGCAAGTAGATAGAGAATTGAAAGTAACATTAACTAATTCACATACATGAGAGTTCCCCAAAGAACTGCTTTTAGTCTCTCCAAAAACTTCCCTGGTAACCCCTGGTAAGCATCCAAGAGTCCACTGACTGTACACATTATGTATGGTGTTTTATAAAGGCAAGTTTACTTTCTCTTAAGAGAAATTTCCAGGGCCAGATTATGGCACAGCAGATAAACCGACCATCTACAATGCCTGTATCTATCCCATACCCACAACTTCTCATATCGCGTCAGCTCTACTTCTGATCCAGGTCCATGCTGACAGCCTGGACAAAAAAGCAGAAGCTGGCCCAAGGGCTTGGACCCATGAAACCCAGATGGGTGACCTGGAAGAAACTCATGGTCCCTGGCTTTGGGCTGACTTTTCCCCAGCCACTGAAGCCACTTAGGAAGTGAGTGAGCAGACAGAAGATCTTTCATTCTCTCCCCCTCTCTCTGAGATTCTGACTTTCAAATAAATCCTTAAAGAAAAAAGAGATAATAGTACCAGCTTATGTGAACAGTGACTTCTTTAACTTTTTGTCTTCTAGGATTCATTGTTTATATTCCATCTTTGTATGTTTTTCCCCTATCATTTAATTTTCCTTAAATATAGTCCTTCTTTAAAAAGTCCTTCCTTTTATATAGTCTCATTCAACATTTTTATACTTTGCATTCATTTTTACAGACCAGAATTTAGTACAGTGCCTTGAACATTATAGATACCAAGTTGTTTATTTAATAGACAGAGCAAAGATCTATAGCCAGCTTAGCCACTTATGACATTCTTGGATTTAGATGTAACTAGTTTTCATTATCACTAACACATTTCATGGAACTACATAAATTACCATTTGCAGTTGGGTAATTTCTATTTGACAACATTTCAAAATTGAAATATGCCTTCCAGTCTTTATTGATCATAATTACTAACATCATGCCCAATAAAGTCAGGAAGAACGCTTATTTATGGAGATGAAAAAGATAATTTTTCAACACAATTTTAAAGAACCTAGATTATGGCATACTATTAAATATATAATGCGGAACTTAAAATGTTAAGGCACAGAAACACTCCCATTACACATTTTTAAAATTTTGATATGTACAAAATATCCCAAAGAACCTCTTCTCCTGAGCGCCCTAATTACAGCAAGTATCCTACGAGAAACTGAAGGAGCAAATTTGAGAGAAGAAATTTTGATTTATTTAGAGGATGGTGTTAGAGTCCTTCTTCAGAGCCAGAATCCTGGAATAACCTCATATTTTCACTAAAAGAACTCAAAGCATATCTCACATGAAGGGTGAGTTCAACAAGTGAAGCTGCCATGTTCAACATCTGTATCAGAGTGGCAGTTGAGTGCTGGCTACACTTGTGATTCAACATCTTATTAACATGTCTGGAAGCAGCAGAAGACAGCATAAGTTTTGAAGTCCCTATCACCTACATGAGCGATCCACATGGAATTCCAGGCTCCTAGCCTTGGCATGGTCCAATCCTGGCCTTAGCCATCTGGGGAGTGAATTGGCAGTGAAAGATTTTGCTCTCATGCTCTCGCTCTCTTTCCCTTTCTCTCCCCTATTCAAATTAAGATAGTCTGTCTTCATTAAAAAAAAAAAAAAAAGTTTAGGGACCAATGTGATGGCTCAACAGGCTAATCCTCCACCAGCCAGTGCCAGAATCACATATGGGCACTGATTCCTGTCCCAGCTGCTACACTTCTGATCCAGATCACTGCTTGTGGCCTGAGAAAGCAGCAGAGACTGTGGGAGCCCTGGAAGAAGTTCCTAGCTCTTGACTTCGGATCTGCTAAGCTCCAGCTGCTCTGGCTATGTGGAAAATGAAACAGTGGATGAAGGACCTCTCTCTTTCTCTTCCTTCTCTTTGTAAATCTGTCTTACAGATAAAAATAGATCTTTTAAAAACTTTTTAAAACATACACAATATGAACTTTTCAAACACATTTGTTTCAAGAAGCCTAGCAGCCATTTTTACAGTATTAAAATATGCATTTTGCAACCATAAGTCTTTCGCTCTATTTCTACCTTTCCTCTTTACTCTTGACTATCAAAAAAGCTAAAAGAAAGTATAGAGGTAAAATACTAGTGTAATACCTAACACACATTAAGTGCTCAATACATAATAACATCATCACTCTTCTGAAAAGGTAAAGTGAGAATCTGTTTAGTTTTGAAACCTCCCAAAATTCTGCTAGGATGTAATGGAAGTAGATGAGAAAACCCACAATACCCCAAAAAGCTCATGAGAAATGGAATTTGTTGCTGAAGGACTATACTATCGTACTAGTTATACAAGGAGGGCCCGGCACGATGGCCTAACGGCTAAAGTCCTCGCCTTGAACATTTCAGGATCCCATATGGGTGTCAGTTCTAATCCCGGCAGCTCCACTTCCCATCCAGCTCCCTGCTTGTGGCCTGGGAAAGCAGTCAAGGACGGCCCAAAGCCTTGGGACCCTGCACCTGTGCAGGAGAACCAGAAGAGCTCCTGGGTCCCAGCTTCGGCTAGGCACAGCACCGGCCGTTGTGGTCACTTGGGGAGTGAACCATTGGACGAGAGATCTTCCTCTCTGTCTCTTCTCCTCTCTCTATATATCTGCCTTTCCAATAAAAATAAATAAAACTTTGAAAAAGTAGTAATGCAAAGAAATAGTGGAGTAGAGGATTGGGAAGGGGAAAAGGGAAAAGGAGAAGGGAGGAAAGAAGAGGGAAGTTTCTATACCTACAAAACTTTATCATGGAAAATAATAATAAAAAAGTAAAATTTAAATTTTAAAAAAGAAGTACAAAAATAATTAAGGGTGTTTGGGTAAAAAAAAAAGTTAAAATACATGTGTATTTTTTTTCATTATATATGTATTCCAAATATTCATATATATTCCATAACTTTTTGAAGACAATTCAAGAATACATAACAAAAACTTCTGTACCAAAATAAACTGTTCATTTTATTTTATTTTAATCAGTTGCCCATATAAGTTTGAGTCTATTTATGGAATCTTATTTTTTGAAATGCAAAAAGACATAAAAAAGATTCAATTAACTGTTAATTCCTCAGATACCCACAATCCTTGGATCTGCTCCAGGCTGGAGTCAGGAGCCAAGAACTTGAACCTGGGCTCCCATCAGGAGTGGCAAGTGTCTACCTACTGGGACCATCACACTCTGCCCCCCAGGTGTGTGTGAGAAAGAAGCCAGACTCCAGAGCAGAGCCAGGGCTGGAAAATAGGCACTGCGCAAGGAAAGTGGCCATCCTAGCCTTAAGGCCAACTATCCAGGCCAGTCCCATTTTTGGTAAACTTTCTTCAAGAAACCTATTGCAATGAAAACAAAAGAAAATACAATAACAGAATTTTGGAAGGTAGGAAATTCGTTGAAGAGTCATCAACAACCCAGTAGAGCTGAGAAGATTGAAACGTAAATCAATTACAGTGCTATTAGCTGAAATAAAATAACAAAATAAATGGCTTTCTTCTAACATATTCATCTTTAAGTTACTGGCTAAGCAAAATTTTTAAAAGATTACTATGGAAAATTAAATCCACAGCTTCATATAATATATGGCAATGACATTACAGACAAGGATTCTACCATTTTTTTCTCAATTTTTTAGCTACAAAGTAAGGACAAAGAATTAGGATTCAGCTAAATAGGCAACAAAACTAATGAAAATAAGTGGATACAAGGGACATAGATATGGTAAACAAAACAACACAGAAGAAAATTAAGTATCTAGGAATAAACCTAACTAAAAATGTAGGAGACACCCTTGAAGAAAACTACAAAAATCTTAAAAAAGAAACTGAAGAAGACCTCAAAAAGTGGAGAAACATACCAGGCTCCCAGATAGGTAAAAATCAATATCATTAAAATGTCCATACTACCAACAAATGTCCATACATTCAACGCAATCCCAGCCAAATTACCCAAAACATTCTTCATAGGACTGGAGAAAATGACACAAGGGTTTATCTGGAAACACAAAAAACCACGAATAGCTAGAACTACCCTGAGGAATAGAAGGTTAACAGGAGGGATCACAATGGTGGTGGTTATCAAAACGGCCTGGTACTGCCATAAAGATAGAGAGGAGGATCAATGGAGTAGAATAGAAACAACAGAAGGGAATCCACACAGATACAGCCAAATAATCTTTGACAAAAAAAAAAAAAAAAAAGATGACAATCCAGGCAAATGGGAAGGTCTCTTCAATAAATGCTGTTGGGACAATTGGTTGATAGCCTGAAGATATAAGAAGATAGACCCACATCTTCCACCATACACTAAGATCAAAACTAAATGGCTAAAAGACCTAAATCCACATCCAGAAACCTTCAAACTTTTGGAAGAAAATGTTGGAAACACTCTGCAACATTTAGGTGTAGGCCCTGAATTCCCTAAAACAAAACAAAAACAAACAAACAAACAAACAATGAAACACCAAAAGCTATAGCAATCAAGACCAAAATAAACAAATGGGATTACAACAAACTAACAAGTTTCTGTACAGCAAAGGAAACAATCAACAAAGTAAAAAACAACAACCCACAGAATGGGAGAAGATCATTGCACACTACACAGGTGATAAGGGGCTGATCTCCAGAATATACAAAGATCTCCAGAACAACCAAAACAAATAAACCACTCAAGAAATGGGCACGGGAAATGGGCAGACACTTTGCAAGGAACAAACCCAAATGGCAAACAAACATATGAAAAAATGCTCAAGCTCTCTGGCAATAAGGGAAATCCAAATTAAGACATCAATGAGGTACCACCTAATGCCAGTAAGAATGGCTCACATACAAAAAACCAACAACAACACTTGCTGGCGAGGAAGTGGGGAAAGGGAACCCTACTCCACTGTTAGTAGGGCTGCAGGTTGGTACAGCCTCTATGGAAATTAGTATGGAGAACACTCTGCATACCATATGATCCAGCAATAGCACTCCTAGGAATACATCCAAAACACCTGTTACACGAGAAACCAACATGCACCCCTATGTTCATAGCAGCACAATCAATAATTGAAAAATTATGGAAGCAACTGAAATGCCCATCAACAGAAGACTGGATAAGAAAGCTATGGTTCATCTACTCCATGGAATACTATTCAGCTATTAAAAAAAAACAAAAACAAAAACAAAATGCAATTCTTTGTGGCCAAATGGGCCCAATGGAAACCATTAGGCTGAGGGAAATGAGCCAATCCCAAAAAGTTAGATACCACATGTTTGCCTTAATGTAAGATGAAATGATGTCACTCTGAGAAATAGTAGCTGTAAACTGTAGTATTATTTCAAACTCAAACAGCCTATATCATATGCAATAAGATATTGTGATGTAACCAATGAACAAACAATCAATGTGAGTCAGACTGCTTATGATCTACATCAAGGAACTGTAAAACCTAAGATACTTTTAATACCCTATGTTATTCCATAATGGGTTGGTAGAGCAGAGAAATCTTCCATCTTCTTAGAATATGTGAGGAAGACATTAACAGACTTCCAGAACCTGACCTAGGACTATCAGTTCATGCACTAAGGACTATATCCCAACTGTCAAGGAGACCACTGGGAATTGGAGTGCTCTCACAGACCAAGAACTCTGAAGCCATCCATTCCCTACTGGATCTCCCACATGGGATGGAAGATGCCCAGATCCTTCCTCACAGGATCTAATGTCATCAGAACAACAGCCAGGAGCCCTGAGCGCTCCTCAGAAACAGAAGAACAGTAAACTTCCTTTGGGACTCGGGAGGGGAGCTTTCTCTAGTCCTAACTTAGTTCCAACTTTGGCTCCCCACCTTCTCTTGCAATGACCATCACGGTCGCTCAGGAGCCCCACACCCCACCCCCCGCCAAAAAAAATAGATCAGATAGACAGAGACCAATAAGGAAAGCTTAGACCCAGAGAGGAAATGGTCAGTTTGGACTCACATATACCTTACTAGGTAGGATACTAAGATTAGTTAGTCCTCACTAAGGTATTGAAGATTTCTTTGCACACCCCTCCTAAAACTGTTCTGCTCCTCAATTGTTAACATATACCTTGTTACAGTCATAAGCCGGTTTGGAGTATCCTAAAATTCACCAAGTTCAGTAAAAATTATGCTTTCATACTATAAATTGCTAAATATATAATTAGACAAGACAGCTGAACAGTACCCTATAACCATTTTAAGGTGTATAGCAACCAGTTGTGTATAAACTTTCAAAAGTCAATGAAGTAGTCACAGGATGTGGTTAAGAACTTGCATTTTCTAACATATTGGTCACTCAATACCATGTCAATTAACTCCATAATGTTATAAATTGTTGTTGATGTTATGTTGTGGCTTTTCAGTGGATGGGGTGATATTCTGCCAGCTCTACTTTCTGGACAGAGATGGTCTTGCCAAGAAACTGTTGAACTGATCTGGACAGTAAAATGCTGGACTCTATGCATGGTACATGCTTCCAATGAAGGAATCATGACTTGATTTGAACTGTAATACTGCAACAATGTGGAGGAATCCATCTTGGGGGGAGCACATGAGGAGGGCTTGGGGGAATCCCAGAGGCTATGAAACTGTGTCATAAAATGAACTTTAAAAATAATAATAATAAAATAATAATAAAACATTTTAACATTTAAAACATTTTAACATTTAAAAATAAGTGTATATAAGGGCTATAGATATGGTAATAAGCCAGCAAATCAGTTAAACACTAAGTTGACAGTTTCCAAAAAGTAAGTTAGGCTCATCCACAAAGACTTCATCATTAAACTCTACAGATGCCAGTATTAGTAACACACACACACACACCCGTCAGAGGTAATAATAACACATCGCATCCTGTCTTGCCCTTATTAAGAAGCGCTGCTTCATAACATAGGCTCTCTTCCTGAGTGTGAAATTCAGGAACATTCTCTGTAATGCACTACAAATGGGAGTGCATAATCTGATTCAACCAATTTGGGAACAATTCAGTAATGGCGACTGAAGGTTATGGTGTATATCCTATCACCTAGCAGTTGACTCTTATAAATGTATTAGAAAGCTTACTGGAGGGCACAAAAACCAGGACATGGGCTGGGGTGGCTAGACAGAAAGGCACCCAACAACATCTGTGTGGGCTGGATAGTGAAGCTGGTTACACGGAACTAGGCTTCAATGCCCATTGACATGTGTGAAAGCTGAATGGGATGTGGGACAGACTGGACTAGTCTGCCACACATACTGGCAAATCAGGGTAGGGGGCATGGACCTTGTGGGGGCTGTTGTGGTTCGCTCCGACTAGGCTGCAGCTATCACTGGTTTATATGAGGGCCGAGTGTGTGCTGGGCAGAACCATCTGGACTGCAACACCCATTGGTTCCAGTGGAAGACCAGGATGGAAACAGAACTGACCCAGCAATTGCAACCACCAGCTGATTGGGGCGATGGACTGTACCAGGACCTGTACTTGCTAGTACATACAAGAATCTGGTCTAGGAACATCTCAGACAAAGTTTCTTTGGGGATCTCCCCAATCGAACTGCCAGACTCAGAACCCTAACCATGAAAAGACAGAGGACAGAACAAGTCAATCAACCACCTCAGGTATATGTCGGCAGTGAAAAACTGGGCAAACGGAGACTCTAAGATGGACTATATCAATCAGTGGATTCTGCAGCAACTTCATGGTGCCTGGAGTGCTGAGACTGGCAACAATTCAGAACTGTTGAACTATCAAAACCACTTGAGCAAGATCCTCGGAGCATGCCCCACATCAGGGACCTGGGGTGGGTGGGAGACTGGGTGGGACTTCTCCCTTAAAATCCCACTTTACCTTAGATGCATAAAGGAAACAATGTGGAAATAATAGTCTTATGCACTTTCCTGTAGCCCTTGAACCTTTTTACCCTAACTAACTATGTAAAGATTGTCAAAAATAGAATAACAAAATGGAAAAAGTTTTAAAAAATGTGTTAGAAAGCTCTTGTAAATGTACACAAGTATGTAAGCACAGAAATGCTCACAGCAACATTATAGAACCTAAAACATGAAAAACACTGAAATACCCATTAATGGGAAATGGAATAAACAAATCAGGGCACTTTGACACAATGAGCAGTTTGCAAAGCAAGTGAATGGATGCCACTATTATCAATACGAATGAATCTCACAAACAACTCTGAGCAGAACAGTTGTCAAGGAATACAAATAGCGTAACACCATTTATATAACTTTAAGACAATACAAAACAATACTATAAATTTCATAGAAATTTGTTCTACAACTGTAGAAAAAATTGTTGTTTTAATGCAAGGAAATGAAAAGCAACATTTAAATAGTGGAGCTATTTGGGCTGAGGAGAAGGAAATGAAATTACATCAGGTAGTGGGAATATGGGGCTCCATGCATTGCGCTTTGAACTTTTGTGCACATTTTTAGGTTTTAAATATTTCATAATAAACTTCATACCTAAAATAAAAATGTTGAGATTCTCTAGCTTGGTGGCACAGAACCAATGAAACCAAAAATGATTTCTTCATTATACATTCTAAATACAGGTGGAACGTTAGTGAGTAATGTTACTCTACCACAAAAACAATATAATAATATATCCTTTGCTTTTAAAATATTTATTTATTTGAAAGGGACAGCAATATATAAAGGGGAGATACAGAGAGGCAGAAACAGACATACAAAGAGAGAATGAGAGATCTTCATCTGCTGGTTCAACTGCTATAGCAAAACTGCTAGGGCCAATCCAGACTGAAGTCAGGAGCCCGGAATTCCATTCATGTCTCCAACACAGACAGCAGAGTCCCAAATGCTTGAGGTAGTTTCCACTGCTTTCCAAGGTACATTAGCAGGTGCAAGACTTTTTTCATGCCTCTAGCCTCAACACCTAAAATAATATCTGATGTACAGTAGGTAATCAATAAATATTTGCTGAATTAATAAGTAAGCAATATTTGGAAAATTGAGTGCTCAATTAATACTAACTGTTCCATTAATTATCATTGTATCTGTAGTACAGACTTCACATTTCTTCCCTTCAACAATATTGAAATCCAAATGACAACTTTAGTCTAGTACAATCTAGACCTCAATTGCATTATTTCTTTATGGGGGGGACAGGGAGGATTATTTATTTTTTTAGGAGATAGAGAAAAGATAGAGTGAGCTCCCATCTTCTGGTTCACTCCCCAAACATATACAGTGGCCCCCAATTGGGGCTGAAGCCAAAAGCCAATGACTCAGTCCAGATCTCCCACATGAGTGGTGCGACCCAATTACTTAAACCATCACTCCAATCATCTCTCAGAATCTACCCGAGGAAGAAGCTGGAGTAAGGAGTGGATTCAAGTAGGAAACACTAGCACTCTGATAACAGGCATGGGGGTCTTAACTGGAATCTTAGTGGTAGGCCATTCACCCACTCACAGGTGATACTTACATAACATGAAAATACATGAGGCAATGTGACTGACCCACAAAGTTCAATGTATTTAATATACTTGTGAAAATTTTTCTTTATCATTATAATTTAAATGAAGTAATATAGACCAACAAGTAAAAATAATTTGCCCTTTAGTCTGATTAAATACTATGCCAGAAATTCTTGGAATCATATTCTTTTAGGCTCAATGCCTACCCTGTACCATCATCAGAATAACCAGTTAATATGATTGCATTTTTTCTAATTTACTGTTAAAGCTTTGCCACAAGCTTAATAACAACACTTCAACCACTTTTGGCCAAATTTTAAGTACCAAAACTTCTAACAGTTCAACAAAAGAGGGCAACAGAAGAACCAAGCCCAAGGAAAACAAAGGAAGTCTTGTTTCTGTATGTACCAGAACCTATCAGATGACACCAGAAAATGATAACAAGAAGAAAAGCAGCTTGGCAAAATCAATGGAATTTGGAAGACAAGCCTAATGAAAATGACCCTAGCAAGTAGAATCAGATTATTAATAGTACAATTGCTCCATTTTTCTGAGGACATATTGTTTTTCAGAGTTTTTCAAAGTCTCAGTTGGTAACTTTAGCTACTATTTTGGATGCACTGCTGTGTAGTGTAAGGAACTGAAAGAAATGTAGGGCAGTGAACTCAGTAACTCAGTTGAGTATCAGATCAAAGTCACTCCAATTTACCAGGATGATGCTGTAAACATCAAACAAATAAGATACCCCAATAATCTGAATGAGGAGCTAATTTGATACAAAACACATCCTAGACATCCCATCTAACTAACCTTGGACTGGTTTCAAATCCACCACTAACCTTTCCTAGTTTTAGGCCCGGTGCAATAGCCTAGTGGCTAAAGTCCCTGCCTTGCATGCATCAGGATCCCAGATGGGTGCCAGATCATATCCCTGATACTCCACTTCCCTTCCAGCTCCCTGTGCATGGCCTGAGAAAGCAATCAAGGACGCCCCAAAGAATTGAGACCCTGCACCTATATGAGAAACCCAGAAGAAGCTCCTGGCTCCTGGCTTAAGATAAGGTCAGCTCTGGCCATTGTGACCACTTGGGCAGTAAACCAGCAAATGGAAGATCTTCCTCTCTGTCTCTCCTCTTCTGTATATCTGACTTTCCAATAAAAATAAATAAAGCTTTAATATATGTACTTTTGCCTAAGCTCTTTAACTTTTCCTTTATGTTTGATTCTGCTCTTGAAGATTTCCAAACTTCTTGCCAAATCTAGCACATTTATCTCACTTTGATGTCTTTCCAGCGTCTGGCAATGTTGAACTTTTTCTTCCAACTCTTTTCTTCTTTGAGAATCCCTGACCTAGACAACACTTCTGCTTTTGCCACAATTCCCTTTTTAAAATTTCCTTCACCTTGTACGTGACCATTTTCTGCAAACATAATCCTTGATTCATACTTTATCCTCTACCAAAAGAATTCAAAGTATGAGAGGGTCTTCAAAAGCTTTATTGAAACAATGCAAAAATTACAAATTCCAAAAACCTGTGTTTGGATTTCAAGGTTTTTTGCATCAAAATCAATTTATCCTTCAATTCCACTTTTCCAAGAGGTTTTAAAATACCCACAAAAAAGGAACACGATTTCCTTTGTGGTCACTTTCCAGATTTTTCCCTGTTTCTCAAAAGAGGCAAAATAGGCCTCATGGGTTTTCTTCTAATGCAGATAAATATTAGACGGAAAAGGACTTTATTAGTCAATGTCTTTAATATAAGAGTGAGGAATTTGAGGGGGAATTCCTAACATCAAACATAAAACATCCTACTAAAGCCTATATTTAATTTGGTTTAAAAAAAAAACAGAGTATTTTATTGTCCTTAATTTACATTTTGACTTTGCTTTCTTAGGCTACATTTACTTCTTCAAAAATGTATTTTATTCTCTGTTTCATAAATTTTTCTGTTTTTACCAGAAAAAAAAATAACAATTCTCACTGCACTCATAAATATTACAACCTCACTCTTAGGTCCATGAGCTTCACAAAAGAAAAAAAAAGAAAAATTGCTGCTGATCACATACATACTCACACATATATACAACCCAATCCTTCCTCCTTGTGCCAACACATTTACTCTTAAGAGAAGATAATCAGCTTAATTGAAACCTAGATATTTCTAAACCTCTCCCTCTTTCTAGTTCTTCCTTCATGGAAGAAAAAATGGAGGCCCTGTGTATATATTTGAGAAACTAGGAAACGGGACTGTGAAATGATTTTCAAGTAACTAAACAGAATTTCCACTTAGGATTTGTCTTCCCTTTAGTTTTTTTGCCATCTAAGCTACACCCAGAGAAAGAAGAAATCAGAGCACTTCTAAATTCCACACAACCAAATTAACAGGCCTGCCCTGAACAAAATGTAGAAAGTTTGATTTCCTCAGATAAAAGTTTATTTTCTCATTGTGTATTCCTTATCCCCCCCTCTTCTCTTTGATGACAACTATGCCCTTGAAATCCAGTGTTCTGCACAGCCCCTGGGCATAATTTCTAACAATTCAATGTCAGATAATATATGATGAGTAAGGAGAGTCATTCCTCAGAAGAACATTTATTAAGCTTTATATGTTCACGACTTTCTCAAAATACCAATCATTGTGCCTGGGGGGGAAAAATTCTATAATCGAAGTTTTAGATGCAGACATTCGGCACAGCAGTTAGACATGTGTGCACCATATCAGAATGCCTAGGCTGCAGTCCTAACTCCACCTCTGACTCTGCCCTCCTGCTAATGCATACCGTAGGAGGCAGGAGGAGATGGACCAATGCTTGAGGCCCTTGCACCCATGCAGGAGATGCACATGGAGTTCTGGGCTTAGGGATACAGGCCGGCCCAGACCAACCCCATTGTGGGCATTCAAGGGACGAACCAAACAGAGAAAACAGCTATCAATCTGCCTCTGTCTCTGATCTTTAAAATAAACAAATAAAGCTTGAAGTCATTTTAAGCTAGTTTCTCAGAATATTTAGATGCCAATGAGCACTTGAGACTCTAAGAGGAAACTCTGACATGCATTTATTCCCATATTTACCTGAAGAGAATCACTTCCGGGCCCTCACGATGGCTCAGTGGCTAAATTCTTGCCTTGCACTTGCCAGGATCCCACACGGGCAATGGTTCTTATTCCACCTGCTCCACTTCCTACCCAACTCCTTTCTTGTGGCCTGGTTAAGCAGTTGAGGATAGTCCAAGGCCTTGGGACTATTCGCATGGGATACCTGGAGGAGGCTCCTGGCTTCGGAGTGGCTCTGCTACAGTCACTATGGCCATTTGTGAAGTAAACCAGCTGACAAAAGATCTTTCTGTCTCTGCTTCTCTCTATAAATCTGCAGTTGCCATAACAACAAATAAAGCTTTATAAAATTACTTCTGGTGAACATAGAATTTGGGAAAAGTTGCTCCTGGAGAATTCAGAGAAGTCAAAGAGCACCAATGACAGTGTAGAACAATGTACTCCACCTTACAGAAGAGCATGTGAGCCGCAGCTGAAGACGGGGTAGATATGAGTGCTCACTGAGCCAGGCCTGAGACCAGGTAGATATGAGTGCTCAGTGAGCCAGGCCTGAGACAAGGTAGATATGAGTGCTCAGTGAGCCAGGCCTGAGACCGGGTAGATATGAGTGCTCAGTGAGCCAGGCCTGAGACCGGGTAGATATGAGTGCTCAGTGAGCCAGGCCTGAGACCGGGTAGATATGAGTGCTCAGTGAGTCAGGCCTGAGACCGGGTAGATATGAGTGCTCAGTGAGCCAGGTCTGAGACCGGGTAGATATGAGTGCTCAGTGAGCCAGGCCTGAGACCAGGTAGATATGAGTGTTCAGTGAGCCAGGCCTGAGACCAGGTAGATATGAGTGCTCAGAAATGCTAAGAAATGTGCAGAGAAAGCAAGTGTGGTCAGCCGTGGACAAGGCCTCCCACATCCACATCTGAGGTCACCCACTTACTCCACCTAGGCTAGTCCACTCTGCATGTACTTCTGCCCCTATCCAGACTGCAGCGGTACCTACAGTGCAGACCTCATCAACACACATCTGCCCAGAAACACCAGAAGCCACAACTCCACAGAGGAGGGCCAATGTGATCAAATGTGAAGTGGAGGAAGAGAGGCAGCTTCCTGGAGACAAACCGTTATGGCCCCTTCATGAATATTCCTAACTCTCCTTTGGGCAAAACAAGCTAATACAATGTTGCCAGCCACTATTTCTAAAAGATCAACCCTTGAGAACAAAAAAGGCCTTATTCTACTGTGTATCCACAGACCAAGTTTCTCAAATGTATAAATGTCCTTGTCACTTGTTTCAGGTGCAAAGCTCTGCAGAGCCAGCGTGTCAGAAACCATCACTTTCTAGCAAAGCTCTGCAGCCTCTGCACATCATTCCATTAGAATCAAAGTCCATTCCTTCACTTCGAATCACTGAGAATTTAAAAACTAAAAAATTATGGCGTAAATGCTACCATGAAGCTAAACCAATGCCTAAATTTTTCACAAAAGTATGAGAAGGTGGAGAGCATTATTTGTTTTGTTCATGAGACAATCCTAATTTCACCTAGCTTTATAAGCAATGCATTTAGCATTAATGAAAAAAAAAACTTAAAAAATGTAAAAAGGCCAAAGAAGAAAATTAAAACTACAAAAATATAACTGCTGTTTAATAATTATTTTAAAGTTGAATCTATTGCCACTCCATAACTTTGGAAATTGTAATAACTCTTTTGCATTATATCTTCTTTTACTTTTTAAGGTACTAATATCCGGGATTTACAAACAGCTTCAGAAACCCAGGGACAGCTAAAAAACAAAAACAAAAACAAAAAAGCCCTGTGAAGAAATAGACAAAGAAAATGTACAGATGTTTTATGAAAGAACATATTCAAATGGCTAACAGACATATGAAAAGATGCTGAGACTCCGTAATCATCAATGGGATACAAATGAAAACCACATTGAGGTACCACTTAACTCCAGTGAGGTTGACCTACATTCAGAACTCTACCAACAACACCTGCTGGCATGGATACAGGGAGAAAGGCACCCTGCTTCACTGCTGGTGGGAGTGTAGGCTGGTACAACCACTGTGGAAATCAGTATAGAGAGTGTTTAGAGAATTGCAAAAACCTGCCATATGACCCAGCTAACCTGCTCCTAGGAATATATCCAAAGAAATGAGAATTGCATATGAGATGGGGTTATGTAATCCTGTATTTACAGCAGCACAATCTACAATAGCAAAGACCAGGAAACAATCCAGATGCCTGTCGAAAGAAGAGTGGTTAAACAAACTATGGTACATTTACTCCATGGAATATTACTCAGCCATTAAAAAGAATGAAATCATACCATTTGCAACTAGATGGTCCCAACTAGAGACTCAGTGAAATAAGTCAACCCCAAAAGCACAAATACCATATGTTCTCTGTAATATAAGGTAATCATTATGCAAATTAGGCTTTTGTGTTTTCTTTACATCACCCATGCATTGGTTATTCAGTGGCATGTTTTTTCAACCTCATGGTGCTGCAGGGGTACATGGGGGAATCCTTACCCCTCTGCTCCATGTTGCTGTGAACTTAAAACTGCCACACAAAATGAAGTCAACTTACAAGGGAGAATACTTTCATTTTTGTCCTTTTTTAAACTTGATTTTTTTTTTAAACGAAGTTTTGTTCTTTGGGTTCCATTGTATTCTCTATACCTTTGGACATTTAAGTTACATTTGTCTTATATCCTTCAAACTGATTTCTTTCAATATGTATTGCTTCAACTGTTTTTTGTATCAAGATAACCTTGTTTTAATTCAACTTTCCATGGGACTTTTTAAAGTACCTTTGAACAAATACCAGAAAATCACATGACAAGGTATTTTGCCTCATTATATTAGGGAAATGCTATTATCAGAAGTTGAAAAAATGCAATAGAAATATTTTCTCCCAAATAATTATCAGTTTTTCTAACACTGTATATTGATTTATATTCCTAATAAAGGTAAAATGTCATGTCCACAATTTTTAATATTATTTTTGATTTCTATTATCTTTCCAGTGAGGGATTTGCCTTTTACCAGATCAACATCATACTAGTACGGTCTTATTTACATAGCTCTACTATTTAAAATTTCATTTGAACATTTTGACATTTTCTATTTTTTCTTACAGTTTTCATGCTATAAAATGGGTCAACACACTTTCTTTATAAGAGTTAGAAAATATTTTATAATTCAGTGACTTGCAGTTTTTTACAACTGTTCAACCATATCAACGTAAAGAAGTTACAAATGATACATAATGAATGAGCACGCCTGTGTTCCAATAAAGCTTTATTATTAAATTTTAAAAAGATTTAAATATACAGAGAGAATGAGATACAGAAAGATCTTCAATCTACTGGTACACTCCCCAAGGGGCCACAATCGTAAGAGCTGAGCTGATCAGAAGCCAGGAATCAGGGACTTCCGGGTCTCCCATGTGGGTACAGGGTCCGTAGGCTTTGGGCAGTCCTGGATGGGAAGTGGAGCAGTCGGGACATGAACCGTGCCCATATGGGATCCTGGTGGATGCAAGGCAAGGATTTAGCCATGAGGCTACCATGCCAGGCCCTTTTATGTGACATCTTACACATTTTTAGATAATCAGTGGCATGAAGTACAGAAATATAGAGTGATATCCAGAAAGCTTCCAAAGACAATTCAAAAACAAAAACAAAACAAACAAAACACTCTCATTTGGTCTTTGAACAATTACCTCCCCCCAAAAATGCTAATTAAGAGAATTAAAAAAACAAAGAAACAGGGACTATGGCAACAGAATATTGAAGTAACACCTCAACAAAAACATTCTGTCTTGGAAGAAAAAATGTGACATTAACAAAAGGCATTATGAATATCAACCACTTCCATATACAGTTGGCAGGTACTTCCTTACATACCTACTAAATGCAACTATGTGCTAGGGTGCAGAACTTTGAATCAGCATGTAGCACTGTAATCACACTGTTAGAAACCCTGGCCGGCAGCGCCCTCCTATCCCCCTCTCCCCAGTGTCACCACACTCCCTCTACTCCCATCCCTGCCAGGAAGACAGCCTTCCTGGGGGAGGGAGAGCAGCCCTGGTGCTCACATGCCCTCTGGCTGATGCCTCTTCTCAAAGTCTCACAGGCTGAAAGCAGGGCTCCAAAGGCATCAGCCTTCCGAAGCTTTTCTTGGAAAATCAAGCAGTGATAGCTACACAACCAGAGACCTTCCTGGCTCTGTTCATTTCATTTCAAAACAGCAAGCTCATAGACATTTCCTACAATCACAACCACAACCTCTGTTCCCACTGAAAATTAACTAGATGTTCTCATCCCAGCGAGCCATGCTTTTGAGTCTTCTTGTTATGAGGCAGAAATATTGTCAATACAGAAAGGAAAAGGAACAAGAGTTCAAATCTCCTGCCTAAAGTTAGAAATCACAGTGACAATTTAGGAAAAGGACCAATTGTTTTGACCTCATTAGTGCATAGTCTTTAAGATCAAGCAAGTTAAGGGGTGATTAATATTGCTTAACAAGGAAACATCGGGCCCGGCAGCGTGGCCTAGCAGCTAAAGTCCTCGCCTTGAACGCCCCGGGATCCCTTATGGGCGCCGGTTCTAATCCCGGCAGCTCCACTTCCAATCCAGCTCCCTGCTTGTGGCCTGGGAAAACAGTGGAGGACGGCCCAATGCATGGGACACTGCACCCGCATGGGAGACCCGGAAGAGGTTCCAGGTTCCCGGCTTCGGATCAGCACGCATCGGCCCGTTGCGGCTCACTTGGGGAGTGAATCATCGGACGAAAGATCTTCCTCTCTGTCTCTCCTCCTCTGTGTATATCTGGCTGTAATAAAAATGAATAAATCTTAAAAAAAAAAAAACAAGGAAACATCATGAAAGGCTAAATATTCACTTTACATTCGGATAAAGACACATCTTCAGGAAGCTGAAGGGCATGGAAAGCATCAAGGTAGTAAGCTAAGAGAACAGGGCCCTCATCAAGGTCTGACACAGTAGCCAGCTTTGGAGAAACATCAATCCCAATCCAGCGGAGCCCGCTTTGGGACTGCAATGGCTGACATGCTTCTAGGGACAACACCACGTGGCTGCCAAGCCCTGAAGGATCTCAGAAGCTTCGCGCTCCTTTGGTTCATTTCCAAGCTGGTTTCAGTCTTTTCACAGTTATCTATGAGCTCTACAGGTGACCTACTATTGTTTTAACTTTAGTGTTACCTTGTTTTGTTAAGCACAAGGCCCTGAGTTACAACAACCCCAAGGAAGCTGACACTTAGAAAACTCAAGTTAGTTTCCTAAGTTTCTCCAGGATTCAGAGCCAGATGAGTTCATTTCCGGAGCCCAATTGACACAAAGAGAAAGAACACATTCATTACATATTAAGGCAGGAGCTAAAAAGCCCTTTAAAGCACCAGATAGTGAATATTTCAGACTTTTCAGGCCATATATGTTTCCTGTTAAATATTTGTCTTTCCCTTTAAACTGTGAAAATCATTCCTAGCTTATAAAATTATAAGAAAACTGACCACACGCCACAATTTGCAGACAGACCTCTGTGTTGGAAAAGAAGGTCCATCAAGGTTCCCTGATTTTTCTTAATATTTTTTTTAATTTTATTGGAAAGGCAGACATATACAAAGAAAAGGAGACACAGAGAAGATCTGTCCATTGATTCACTTCCCAAGGGGCCACAATGGCCGGAGCTGTGCCGATCCAAAGCTAGGAGCAGGAGCCTCCTCCAGATCACTCATGTGGGTGCAGTAACCCAAGGCTATGAGCTGTCCTCAACTGCTTTCCCAGGTCACAAACAGGGAGCTAGATGGGAAGTGGGGCCACCGGAATTAGAACCGGAGCCCATGTGGGATCCTGGTGCTGCGTGCAAGGTGAGGACTTTAGCTGCTAAACTACTGTGTCAGGCTCAAGGTTTCCTGATTCTGATGGATGAAATCTGTAGTACTGATTCAAAGTCTTGATTTACTACAGTGCTTTTTATTACAGAATAGGAAGAAAATACGAAGGCAGAACAGGAACAGTATTAAGTCCAATCACTTCATACCCATACAATTATTAGGGGCCATGTAAGGAACAGTACCTACTTAAACACCTTCATTAGAGCAGACTAAGAAGCTACCATGCATTTACTTCATTTATTTTCTCTATTTCATTGTTTTTGTATATTCCAACATAAGCATTAATCTATCACTGAAAATCAATGCTTTCCACAGTCTAATTAAAACTACTTCAGAGGGCCACAGCATAACACACAAAAGCCAGGGAAACTTTAAGCTTACCATGAGCTCTTTCAATATGACCAAGGCCACATGAGTTCTATTATTTGAAAGCATCAAAAACATATTCCATTCGCTTTATTTTTTAATTTTTTTACATTTTATTATTATTTCATTTTATGATAGTTCCATATTCCATTATCCCCTCGCAAATTCCCTCCCCCCACCTACTTCCTCTATATCATTACTAACATACAGTTCTTCATACACAGCCATATGTCCATCATTGCGGGCATGGACAATGGCAGAGAGTCCAGAATCCTATTGTCAAGATATAGTAAACAGTTTCATTGTAAGTCCATCTTTGTCTGGAAGCAGAAATGTATACTATACTGCATCTTCACATCTGGATGTTAGTCTCCATTGCACAGCTACTGTACATCCCCTTAAATGAAAAGTCATAATACAAAATCAACAATAAAAATAAAAACAGACGTTTACAATGCCATGAAGTTAAATGACATGTTACTAGATATGATAGTCTCCATTACACAGCTACTATACATCCCCTTAAATGAAGAGCCAGGGAGAAAAAAGAAATTAACAACACCAAGAAGTTAAATAACATGCTACTAAATGACTAACGTGTAGCTGAAGAAATGAAAATCAAGAACCTTCTTGAAGAAAATTATGCCACTGCATGATCTATGAGTCACTGAATGATTTAATCAGAAGAAAGTGTTTTGAAGAGATGAAACTAACAGAAAACAACAAAATCCAGGCGATATAGTTTCCATTCATTTTTGTTGGTGAAGTGTGTCTCCTCCAGACAATAAACAGATGGGTTTTGTTCTATGACATTTCATTGAGCTTAAGCCATTTATATTCAGAGTTTAATATGTATGGGTGGTACTTTGGTACTTTTAGGAATGGGTTGTTCATTGGTTTAGTCTTCTGTTGTTATTTTACTGGGATGTTCTTCCCATTTGCCTTTAGTTCTGGTAGGTGCTATTCCTCTTCTCTGTCAAGAGAACATCTTGAACTATCATTTGTAGGGCAGGTTTGAAAGAGCCAAACTCTTTTAACTTTTCTTTACTGTGGAAGAATTTTATTTCATTTTCAAAGACAAAAGAAAGCTTTGCTGGATATGTTATCCTAGGCCGACAAATTTTTTCTTTTAGAATCTGTAATATGTCACTCCATTCTCTTCTTGCCTGTAGAGTTTCTTTTTAGAGATCTCCTGTGAGCTTAATTGGCATTCCTCTATATGTCAATTGATTTTTTTCATGTGCACATTTAAGGATCTTTTCCTTATGTTCGATTGAAGAGAGCTTGATGATCATATGTCGTGGTGAAGATCGCTTTTGATCAAGCCTGTTGGGAGTTCTGTGCCCCTCCTGGAGCTTGTTTCCCAATTCTTTCTCCAGATTAGGGAAATTTTCCTTTATTATTTCATTAAATACATTTGCAAACACAGCTTCTCTTTCTGCACCTTCTGGGACTCCCATAACTCTTAGATTTGGCCTCTTAATAGTGTCTTTCAATTCTTGAATACCTTTTTTGGCCTGATCCAGCTCTGCTCCCAGTTTTTTATTTGTTTCCCCCTGGTGACAGGAAATACTTTCCAATTCTGAGATTCTTTCTTCTGCCTCCTTCATTCTATTTTGGAGACTCTCCATTGTACTTTCAATTTGCTCTACTGTGTTCTTAATTTCTGATATACCAGCCTTGATTTGCTTTATTGCTTTCTTAAATTCTTTGAACTCTTGCATGAGCTTCTCATTTTTGATCAGAAGCTTTAAAATGAGTCTTATGGATTCTGTGTCCCCCATTTTCTCAATGTCTTCCTTAGTTAATTCTGAGGTTGGCATAGGGTTTTGCTCCTTTGCAGGGGAGTTTTCAGTAATATTCATTGTGCTTTTGTCTCTTCTTTTGCTCTTGGTCATTGTACTTCTGGTTAGCAGAGTCTTCTCCTTGGGTTAGGTTTCTAAGCTGTGTCACCCACAGGTCTACAATGTGATTTTACTTATTGCGGTTGTTACACAACTTTTTGCTTGCAGCCACCTGTGCCACAACCTCCAGCGAGTTCCAGGTCTGGGTTCTTATGTCAGATTTCCACCGTGGTCTCCACAGCCCCAGCTCCTGGCTCACCACTCTCCACCTCCTGTGATACTGTACTGAGGCTGCACCATTGCCTCTGCAACCTTTCTCCCACTTCCGGTTGGAGCAGGTCCCAGGATTAGAGAGATACTAGGTATCCTATATAATTAGGTGGTGCTGATCTTGTCGGGACCTGTTAGAGTTAGGTCTGGGTGCCACACGGACCTATTTTGACCGGTAAAATGCCACAGTCGGTATTATTTTCCAGCGGAACCATTGCAATCCATGGAACTCAGCGAGTTCTCTCGAGCTCAGCACATGCACAGTTCACTGTTTTCCCCTTTAGTCCTAAAGCTATTGCCTTAGTGTACAAAATGGCGCCTGACGTACCACTACTATAATTCTTGATCTGCTGGCCATCAGGTCTGAGGGTTACCCAGACCTGTCTTGGGTGGAACCTGTAGAATGCCACGTTGCTGCAGTTCACTGAGTCAGAAATGAGTTCACTCCCAGCTCAGCGTATGCTCAGTCCTTTCCCTTGCCTTTGCCTCCTTACGCAAAATGGTGCCCAATTCAGCTCTAGGGGGCTGACTGGGCTATGAAATCTACCCTGTTCTCTCACTGCCCATCTGGGATCTGCTGCTCTGTCTCTGCTCCTGGTCAAATCAAATGGACCAGCAGGATGGACAGTTCTTTGTCTGGGTTCACCTCTCAAGCTCCCAGTGAAAGTCCCTTCCCACCTGGTTGCTGGTGGAGTTCCGGCTGCTGGTGGAGTTCAGACTGCTGTTAGCTGAATGCCGCTGGAGTATCAGTCACTGCAACACCACACCATTGTGTCCACTGCTTTCCTGTGTCAGTCTCCAGGTACCCATCTGCTGTTGTTCTGTCCTTTCCTCTTTCCTGAAATATGTCCTCTCTGCTTCATCCTGATTAAATGTTTTCCATCCGTTTAAATGTGTCCTTACCCTATTCCACCATCTTGATTATCCTCCCATTCACTTTATAACTCCTGCAAAACAGGCTTTGGAATACTCCCTGAAACCTGCAGTCAACCTAACAGCTATTACACACTGGATTCACTGTATCACCACCAGAACACATGATGAAATGCATTTTACATGACTTTCCAATTTTGCTATACAAGGCAAAATAATCTACAATTTTTGAGCTCCCTAATTCTCTCTTTATACACTGAATTTGCATCTGGTATTTGCCCTAAGGCCATCCATAAACAAATGCTTGCCATGTGCTGTGTCAGTTGCCTGGCTGACATCTGCCTGGTGTGGGCAATAATACAACTTTGGTGTCAAGTCCAAGTGTCTCAGGTTAAAATATTTTCAACTTTGCTGATTCATGCCCAGCTGCTTGGTAGCTATACAGCAGAAACAAAAAGATGGCCCCTTGGGGCCAATTTAATAGCAACAAATGTTATTTTCATTGCTGCACTAAACAAGTTGGAAACTAGAAGACTCTAGGTTCCAAAGGCCAGTAAGTGATTGCACTAGATTGCATGCAAACCATATGGCCTATTTTACTGGTAAATACATTCAGGTTGATTTTTTTTCAAGGAACAGACAGAAAATTGGGGCAGGAGTGAGAAGCAGGAAAGCAGCTCCTTCTTAGAATGTGTTCCTTTCACCCAATTGCATAATATCCTCTTTAGGAAACCCAAGAGAGAGTCAAGAAGACTTGGTCTGAGACTTACCAAAACACACTAAGAGGAGACTGGGAAAGTGACCAGTTACAAAAGAGCAAAAACCAGTTACAAAGGAGCAGTAGTGCAGAGGAGAACATTCCTGTGAAGCAAGCTCAGTCATGACACAAGAGCTGAAGCCGAAGTAGCAGAAAAAAGAAAGGAGCTGAGATGGTAAGTGCTCCTCAAGCTTGGAGGTGCACTGTGTATGTGCCATATCTATATGTATGTGCTATATATATGTACATGCATTCATCATATAAGAGGTCTTCAAAATGTTCATGGAAAAATGATACTAAAATGAAACATTCCATTTCCCATAAACATTGTGAAGAATCTTCATACAGGTGTCGCCAAGTTCTGAGCTAGGAAATAGGACTCATTTCACAAATGAAGAGCTCGGGCCCAGGAAGAAACTTACCAAAGACCACCTAGTAAAAAGTGCCAGGCCCGGCATTTAAACGATGTCTAAGACCAAGCCTGTCCTTTTCATTCTAGCAGACTTCATCCCAAAGATCAAGGTACAAAGCACCACATTGGAGTGGACAACATTCAGGAGCTAGACACACGGTTCGTGCACGGGATAAGCAGCAAGAAACTCCCTACAAAGGCTCTACCACCCAATGGCAGAAATGACAATAGTAACCCAGAATACAGTGCCAGTACTGCTAACACCGTCACATGTGGTACCGATGTTCTTCAGGAAATCAGTGCCGAGAGATCAGCATTGCCGATCTGAGGCTAGACACGACGGCACAAAGTGGGGAGCAGGAAGGTGATGCTCAGTTGCCCCACTGGGGTCCTAGAGGCCACCTGTCAGGAAAGGTAATCTGGTGATCACTGGCTGAGGGGTTGACGTTATTTAACTATGACGTGTCTTGATTCTGGATTTCCCTGGAAAGTGAATTTCAGCCTTCAAGTGAGAAACTTGACGTGGAGAAGATGCAGTAGACGTAGCTATTATAAGATATAGACAGGAATTCTCTTAAGAATTTATTCATTTATTTGAAAGGCAAGTTATAGATAAAGAGAGGCAGAGAGAGAAAAGGGTCTTCTGTCCTCTGGTTCACTCCCCAGATGACTGCAACTACCACAGCTAGCAGAGAAAAGGCAGGAGCCTAAACTCTATCTGGGTCTCACACCTGAGTGCAGAGACACAAACACTTGGGCCTCCCTCTTCTGCTTTGTGTATTACCAGGTAGCCAGATAGGAAATAAAGAAGTTGAGACATCAAACAGGACCCCTTTGGGATGCTGGTGCTGTAGTGACCCAGTTGGTCACAATGCCCCATGGACTGGACATATTTTACTTCAGGGTCATGGCAAATGCAATCAACTTTCTTTTCCATTTCTTCACTTACCAGATGAATCTTGCTAGAACTATATCGGAACTTTATTATTCTAAAAGCAGCTCCATGCTGGTAGAGCTAGTCCTCTGGGGCACATTCTGGAAGAACATGGGAGTCAGGTAAACCTGGGCATCCTTTCCGGTCCCTGTTGCCAACACTTGTACCCTTTTGTAGGTGACTATACTATATATGCTCAAGACATCTGATCAAACCTATGCTAAAATTTCCCAATCACATGAGAGAAGAATGAAGGTGGTGAACAGGACAGGTACAGAGTCCCCTACATCCCCCACCACACACACACGGGAGGCCGCCTTCCCTCTAAGAAGGGAGCTGTTCTACAAACTTGTGGGAAGAGAGTCAGAAGTTCAGAATTCAATTCCTACCCCAGCAGAAGCAGCAGGCAGCCCCTCGGAGGACCCTAGCACTTAAGGAGACTTTACAGCTGTCCTAAAACCTCAGGAGGCTGGGAATCCTGGCCAGGAAAGCTGGACCAAGCACATCCACCCTCCCAACTCTCAGCTCAAAAAGGAAAACAGAGCAGAAAATTTCTAGAAAAATCTAAATTACTACATTGGCAAAGTACTACTACTGAATTCACTGCCGATAAATGAGGTTTCTCAGCAAGATAAATGAGCATTTATTCCAGATACAAAGGATTAATTGGAAGAGATTTTCCAACTAAAGAGATAAATCTCAAGACGTCACTCCTCTTCATAAAGCTCTCCAGAAAGGAGATCACAGTTATCCTAGTAGTCTTCATAATCATTTTATTTTTACTACCTTTTTATTCAAATAAAAGGAACAAATTTAATGCATTTCATATAAGCCATTGTAACAGCTTCATGAAACTTCCCACTCTACTCTCCCTCTCTCTTTACCCTCTATGGTCTCCTTCTTTTATTTTTCTTTCAATTTTTATAATGATATACTTTTAATTTACTTTATAATCACAACCTTAACCACCTACTAAAGAAAGAATTTGACAAGCAGTAAATAGCAAAACCATTGCTTCTCTAAAGATAAGGCTATAAACAATAATCAACATTTTGAGATTGTACTGTTGTTTATAATCATTATTTAGACACATTAAATCTCCAAAACTCACTTCATAGTAAGTCAAAAGCCTATGACCCTACTCTCAGCGGAAAACAAAAACAGAAGAGAGGTGAGGACTCAGAAATGTTTTAACCTCAGTCCACTATTTTCCAAACTAAAGACAATCCCGATCGATGGATGCCTCCTCCAGTCATTCACTGTTTTCAGTTTTAGGGAATTCTTTCCAAACAAATCAGGAGCTCAGGACTGAAAAATTATTTGATTAATAATGCAACTGGGAATAGCTTTCACAAATTAAGAATGGCTTTCATGCCAAGGCTGTGTTCCACAATACACATCAATTAATGTTTTGTTTTTGTTTGTCTTAACTAGCAGCCAATATAATAAAACAAAGAGGACTATGCCAGAAAAAGAAGTGGTTAGCAGTACAAATCCAATAAATACCCAAGCTATTTTGTCAAGTTCCTGAAAAACATATTCCAGCTGAAATTTAAATCAAAATGTAGCGATCAGGAAATGCCACATGGTTACACAACATAAACTACAGAACTTACAAAAAGCTCTTCGCATACTGCAGATGATATCATTGATACGGCTTCCAGAGTTGTTTGCTGTGAGGAAAAAGTGATTTCTTGAAGACAGATACTTGTTTAACTGTATGTATGTATGTATGTATGTATGTATGTATGTATGCTACCAAAGTAAAAATGCTCATACCAGTTGGACTTTCCTAAAACCATCACCAACTTGCTTTTCTTTAGATGATGCTAGTTAAATGCCCTAGAACATGGTTTTCCACCATGCTTCACACTGGACTCAGCAGAGGAGTTCCTAAAATCCATGAAGCCTGGGCCCCTCCCTCAGAGAGTCTGATATAATGGGTCTGCAGTGCATCCCGGACAAGCTGCCCAAGGCAGAGGATCACTGCCTTAAACAACACCAGGACAACACCAGCAAGTGTATTAATGTTGCAATGTAGGACATACCGTAAGGCCTTCAATCAGAAGCAGACAAAGATACATAACTCAACGGTTAAGTGCAGAAAGCACTGAAGTATGCCATGCAGAGAAGCATCCAACACAAATGGGTGGAGAGTTAGGTAGATTATAGAGGGCTTCCCAAATACCTTCTCCAAGCTGGGTCTTGTAAGCTAACAGTCCAACAAGAGGAAGAAGCAAGAAAATGGCATTTCAATAAAAGGGATTAAAATGTGCTGGGAATTCCTAACAGGCTAATCCTCTGCCTGAAATGCCAACATTCCACATCAGTGCTGGTTCATGTCCCAGCTACTCCTCTTCCAATATAGCTCTCTGCTTATGATCTGGAAAGGCAGTGGAGGATTGCCCACGTCCCTGGGACCCTGCACACACATGAGAGACTCAGAAAAAAATTCCTGGCTCCTAACCTCAGATCAGTCAGCTTGGCCCATTGTGGACATATGGGGAGTAAACCAGTAGATGGAAAAACTCTCTCTGTCTCTCATTCTCTCTGTAAAATCTGCCTTTCAAATAAAAATAAATTTTTTTTTAAAAAGTGCCTCGGGTAGAATAGGTAGAGTACATTTGGCATAATTAAGACACCCCTTGGGAGGTCCACAGTCCGCATTGGAGGACCCGAGTTTAAATGCTGACTCCGCTTCTAATCCCAGTTTCCTGTGAATGCACTTTCTGGGATGCAACAGATTATGACTCCAGTACTTGGGTCCTTGCTATCCACCTGGAGGTCCCAAATTAAGTTCTGGGATTTTGTAAGCTTTGGCCTATCCCAGTACCAGCTGTTGTGAGCTTTGGGGAAGTGATCAACAAACAGAAAACCACTCTCTGCCTCTATGTCTTCCATGATGAATGAATAAATAAATAAATAAATAACATTTAAAAAAAAGAATATTCAAAAGCTCAGAGACTAGAAAATATGGCTCCGTCCTTACAGGTGAGGGAGAAGATAGATCCAGGCAGAAGAAGGAAATAAGCCGGGAGAGCTTTGCCAAGGTGTCTAGAGAGCCAAGACTACTGGTCATATGAATAACCATGTAGGTTCTGTATAAGGCATTAGTCGCTATGGCAAACTGCCCAAACCAACATGGAGAATGGAGAGAGCCGGTGCTTTTTAACTACAGCCCATGCAAAAAGGGACCAATACAGACATACTTTCCAAATTGTCAAGGGATACTGAAACCTAGTCATTATGTGAAACATATGGGTTTAAAATGCTAAGTAGGGCAGTGGTGCACCAGCAAAGGGCCAATCTTCCAGCTGCAAGCTCCAGCATCGCACGTGGGCCCTGGCTCATGTCCCAGCTGCTCCGCTTCCAATCCAGCTCCCTGCTTATGCCCTGGAAAAGCAGTGGAGAATGACCCAAGGTCTTGGGATCCTGTGCCCATGTATGAGACTGGGAAGAAACTCCTGGTTCCTGGCTTCGGATCAGCTCAGCCTCCCATTGCCGCTGCTTAGGCAGTGAACCAGAAAACGAAAGGTCATTCCTTCTCTGTGTAAATTCACCTTTCCAACAAAAATAAACAAGTCTTTTTTAAAATGCTAAGCAGGACAAAGAGGTTTGCAGGCCAGAGTCTGTCAATGCACTGCAGGTATGGGCTACACTTTTTCACTGCATGACAGAACACTACTGAGGAATTTAAGGGAAAATGAGGTAGAATTCAATTTGGATTCAAGGACATTCTTCATGGTGAAATTCAAATCCAGTGTAGCACACAGCACTATGACAAGTCCAACCGTGTAAAGCTTTTCCTATCCCACATGCTGGTTGAAGAACCATTTTTCTGAAATTAATCCCCTACTTTTTCATTTCTGATATCATACCAGATGTTCCTACTTCTAACTATAGGGGGAAAGCCTTTTGGCAAATATTAAGAGGCAGGTAAGGACCACATTCATTAGGCTTCAAGGAGATATAAATTATAGTTGGTTCTGAATTACATATACCAATGGAATACAGAGGTAGCAATCAAAAAATCACAAATGACCTGCCAGGCTGGGCTATTGCTAGGCCTGGAACAGCAATCCTCTGCAGACTGGGAACACAGCCAGGTACCAAATAGGGCAGCCTGACAGCAGGAGGTAGAGAACCCAGAGGCCAGGAGAAGGTCACCCTCTTTCCAGAGAGGAATCTACTGCCTCCATTTATAATCTGCCTCTATCTCCTCCCCAAGGTCAATTTCCCATGTGTAAGGGGAAGACAGGTTCCTTACATACAATGGCCAGTTGTCAAATAACACAGGAAACAACTGTAAAAGTGAATCCTTTCCACACTCTAAGTTAACATCCATCCAAAGTCACAAGGCAAAGCTGGAGTGTACATGGGGCCCAAGTATGACAAAAAGAGCACTCAGAAAAAGCACTTGCTTACATGGGTAACAGGTTGGGGCTGGCTGGGCAGGTTAACCTGACACCTGGGGTGCAGGCATACCACAGGGGCACTGATTTGAGTCCTGGTTGATTCTCTACTTCCTACCCAGCTCCCTGTTAATGCACCTGGGAAAGCAGAGGAAAATGAGCCAAGTACTTACGCCCCAGGCTACTTGGCTGAAGTTTCCGGCTCCTGGCTTTCACTTGGCCCATCCCCAGATGTTGTGGCCAGTTCGGAAATGAACCAAGGATAGAAGACCTCTCTTTCTCCCATTCTCATTCTGTCTGTCTGTCTCTCTCTCTCTACCCTGCCTCTCTAACTCTGCCTTTCAAATACATAAATCTAAACAAATTAAAAGGCAATGGTTTATTTCACAAGCATTGTTATCCACAAACTACAAAATCAGCGTATATAACCTCATACATTTTAATTAGTGAAAAAAATAAAATGCTAAATAAAAAGGGGAGTGGGGACAACAGTAAGAGAAAAAAAAATAGATGCAGGCTACAACTAACTCCAAAATCAAATCAATCATCAGAAACACTGTCCAGAGAGAGACTGTCTATTGAATAAAAAGCTAACTTCTTGGATATTTTCAGGTTAGCTTCAAAATGGAAAATATATAATTACCCTGTCTGGTAAAATGCTTGTAGTCTCAGCATTCATTTCTAATTTTAGATATGGAAATGGGATTTTCTCAGGCATTCTGACTTTCAAGGATAGGTTGTTAAATTTGTAGATAGTACAATCTCTGGAAGCTTGAAACTATTAAAAAATATATAATTCAGTGGAAACAGTGGTCTTTTTGTTGACAAGGAAGTGGCTGTTTCAGTTAAAGTTAACAATTTCTATTCAAAGGGTCTCTCAAATGTTTCTTACATGCTAAAGACTATTAAAAAAAACAAAGAAAAATAATAATAAAGGCAGGTGTAAGGGTTAAACAGAATTGGACTCCACAAATTCACACAGATGTTTAAACATCAAAGTCTTAAGTTAATGGTTAATGGAATACTAGTGGATTCAGCATGGAGGTGCCTTGGAGGTTAATGGTTAATGGAATACTAGTGGATTCAGCATGGAGGTGCCTTGGAGGTTAATGGTTAATGGAATACTAGTGGATTCAGCATGGAGGTGCCTTGGAGGTCTTTGGGTGCCTGGGCACCTGCTCCCAGGAAGGCGATTCTCCCAGTGTGTGCTTACTGCCTCATAAGTGATTGTTTTCCCACACATGCCCCACCAATGCCAGCTTCCTTCAGATGCCACATCCTGGACTGTGAACCTCCAAACTGTGAGGCAAAATAAATCTTCTTTTGTAAGTAACTATTAAATATTTTAAAGTCGTGAAAAGCTGACAAAGAGAGGAAAAGAGCTTGAGTACGCAGGTGCAAGGCTTGACTTAAAAAATTATTCACCATCTGGACTGCCACACCCATTGGTTCCAGTGGAAGACAGGGCTGGAAATAGAACTGACCCAGCAATTGCAACCACCAGCTGATTAGGACGATGGACTGTACCGGGACCTGTACTTACAAATACACACAAGAATCTGGTCTGGGATCACCTCAGACAAAGTTTCTTTTGGGATCTCCCCAAACTGCCAGACCCAGAACTCATGGTCTGCCATGGAGTGCAAGTGCCAGAGCCGAGCCTCCTCAGGGGTTCAGACGGAGCAGTGGAGAACATGACCAGCTGCACATGGAGGATATGGCAGTCTATCCAAACATGCAGAGGAGACCTGGTACCACAACAGAGGACAGAACAAATCAACCAACTATCCCAGCCATATGTCGGCAGTGAAAAACTGGGCAAACGGAGACTCTAAGATGGACTATATCAATCAGTGGATTCTGCAGCAACTTCATTGTGCTTGGAGTGCTGAGACTGGCAGCAATTCAGAAATGTTGAACTATCAAAACCACTTGAGCAAGATCCTCAGGAGCATGCCCCACATCAGGGACCTGGGGTGGGTGGGAGACTGGGTGGGGCTTCTCCCTTTATCTCCCCCTTTACCCCAGATACAGGAAAAAAACAATGTGGAAATAATAGTCTTATGCACTTTCCTGTAGCTCTTGAACCTTTTTGCCCTAATTAACTATGTAAAGATTGTCAAAAATAAAGAAAAAATGAAAAAAAAAATTATTCACCATCAATTACCAAGCATGATTAAATAGTTAAGTAAATAAATACTAGCAGAAACAGTCATTAGAAGAGGTTGTTTTTCAACAAGAGTGGACCCATAAAGCATACATACATTAGAATGCATGCCTCAGTAGTGAACATTTTTCATTAGGACTGATCTGAAATTGCCTGACATATTAGTTCAAATTCTTGTTAATACTGAAGTGAATATTTGTGCAAAATCATTAGTGCTTTCTTTAAAATATGGCATGAGTGCATAATTTCTGCAGTCTCACTTGAAGATAGCGTCATTTTGATTAAGTAAATACGTGGATGCTGGGATAGAAATAATCCTGCTGAGCAGAGAGGCCTAGATTAATGACACCACAAAGGGAAGAAGAATGAACTACATGAACATGTGACTGCCTACCGGGAAAAACACACACCTACCTCTTTCTGCTACTCTTGGATTATCTTTTGAGTATCACCTGAAATTCTCCCCATTATGTTTCACATTGGGGTGCTGACAGTCCAGAAACACATGAAGGGAATTCTGCCATTCCCTATCATAATAAAGTCCATGTTCAACCTCCAAAGAACCTATACTGTAATTACAGTGGCAATAGTAGTGAGATTTCTTAATTTTAAAACCAGAAAAAAAATTTTAATTATGTCATTTTCTTTTTCAAAAAAATGTGTGTGTGTGTGTGTGTGTGTGTGTGTGAAATTTCACAATTAACCTTTAAAAAGCTTTCCTTTAGTTGGGACTAGCTAGAGATCATTTTGCTCAGTGAAATAAGTCAATCCCAAAAGGACAAATACCATATCTTCTCTCTGATACAAGGCAAGCTTCATGCAAACACAAGATCAACAGCCCTTTCAATACTATTTGTGCTACAGGGGTTTTGATATTTTTATTTTCATTCACTCAAAAGTTTTTTCCTTATTAATTTCTCATTGATTCATAAGTCACACAGTAGCATCATTTACTTCAAGAATTATTTTTGATTTTCATTTCTCCAGTGACAGTGGCCATTCAGTAGCATGTTATTTAACTTCGTATTGTTAATCTTCCATTTTTTCTTCCTGTTGTTGATTTTGTTTTATAGCTTTTTATTTAAGAGGATGCATAGTAACTGTGTGATGGAGACTAAAATATCCAGATGTGAGGATACAATGCAGTGTGCATCTCAACTTCCAAACCAAAGATTCACTGCCAATGAAACTGTTGAACATATCTTGACAATAGGATGCTGGACGCTCTGCCATTGTCCACACCTACAATGTCAGGACGTACTTAAATAGTAGAATAATGGACTTACAACTGTTTATGAAGGATTATACTTTTGTAATGATATAGGAGAAATCAGTGGGGGTTGGGGTTTTGGGGAGGGGTAAGGGGAATCTCAATGCCTATGGAACTGTATCAAAAAATAATAAAATAAATAAATGTAATTCTTTTAAAAAAACAGATTGTCTCAAGAGTTCTATTGCTTTTGCTGCAATAAAAGTAAAGTTTAAACTCAGAAATACTTAAGTTAAATAACATGTGACTCCACATAGGAGACCTGAATGAAGCTCCTGACTTACTTAGCTCCTGCTTGGCCCAGCTCCAGCCACTGCAGCCATACAGAAAATCAACCAGCAGATGGAAGATTCTCATTCTCTCTCTCTCTCATTCTCTCTCTCTCTGTGTCTCTCCTACTCTCTCTGTAACTCTTTCAAATAAATGAATAAATCTTTCTGTAATATAAATAACATCTACTTGTATATTTTGCTAAATGTATCTGTCACTCACCTGTACTGAAGAAATGCTGTGGGGTCTGAAAAGAACGTGAAAATTGTAAGCGTCTATCACCGGGCAGTTAAACCCCAGAGAAGACACTGACATCAGAATGCCTGGGTTTGAGTCCTAGCTCCTCTCTGAATACCAGATTTCTGATAATGCAGCCACTGGGAGTCCTGAGCAGGTGGTGGCTCAGTGTATTGGGTTTCTGTCACCTCCAGGAACTTTGGCCTTAGCCCAGTAAAAAGACTGAAGTGTTCGCTCTCTCTTACTCTGTCTCTCCAATACAAAAAAGAAATATATAAAAACAATTAGTCATCTTCCTAATGATCATAACAGACCAGCTGCCCACCTTTTGCAAATGAGAGAATTCTAAACAGAGGGACTGCTTGATTTCTCATCCAGCTCCTTGCTAATTTGACTTGGAAAGCAGCAGCAGAAGGCTAAGTGTTAGAGCGCCTGCACTTACATGGGACATCCAGAAGAAGCTTCTGACTCTTGGCTCCAACTGACCCATCTCTGATAGCTTTGGCCATTTGGGGAATGAAGCAGCAGATCCAAGACCCTTTTTCTCTCCCTCTCACTCTCTCTGTAATTCTGCCTTTCAAATACACAGAATAACTCTGTTTTTTAAAAACTGCAGTTTTCTGAAAGTTTATGGAACTAAAGAAACTAAGATGAGCCTTTTTAACATAAGGAAGTACTTTGAGGAAGTGTTTTGGAGGGTTAACTCATAGGACATAATACCTACATAAGGGATGCTGAATTAGCTACCAATATTCCTCTAT
This sequence comes from Ochotona princeps, assembly GCF_030435755.1. NCBI lineage: Eukaryota > Metazoa > Chordata > Mammalia > Lagomorpha > Ochotonidae > Ochotona > Ochotona princeps. Next base: position 18,894,122 of record NC_080834.1, on the reverse strand, counting down.
TAAGTCATAACGAAGTATTTCTGAAGCTAAGGATTCTGAGAACAAAGAGAAGTGTTACTTTACAAGCCACCAAAGCAGTGCCCTAGCCCAGATTAGACAGTGGGTGAAAGTAAGGAGAAACTGGAAGCAAAGTTAGAAGCCACAATGTAAATCCAAACTATGTGTGACACTGAGCCAACAAGATTGGACAACATGAACCCGCATAACCTATCTGATCTGAAGATAACACAAAGCCCCCAAACTACTAAACATTATAGAGAGCCAAATTATCTCAGGCTAAGACACTGGGAAAGCAAAAATCCAAAAGAGCAGTGACACCATTTGGAAAGGAAAAATACAAAAAGTTCAACTGCAGAGGTCCCCTGAGTAAAGTGGAGAGAGTGCAGATTCCCTGGGCACAAACAAGCTGCCCTGCTGGAGAACTGTACTCATTGCCAAGTTTTCTTGCACAAGAAGCTATGGGAGCATGGGAATAAACATACTTTGAATCATTTGCTGATATATATAAAACCTGTAAAATACAGATGATTTTGCTTACATATTCTTCACCATATGAACAGCTGTGGACTAGTTGTCTTAAATTGGACAGTGGTCTCTCCCAGGTGGCCAGAAATGAAGCATTACTCCTTCTCTAGTCCAGCACCATATAAAACCCACTTACTTCACAAATTTTGCTTTGTTGCATGCACAAATTGGCTTTCAAAGCAAAGCTTTTCTGTCCCTATTCAGAAAACGCTGCTTTGTCATAAAATGGATAATTCTCTCAGATAAAGATCAGCAGTGTGTCGGAGAGTCTAAGTAGATACCATAAATAAGCTGGTAAGTGATCTAAGAGATATTGCTGCTTTTTCTCTTTTTCACTATTGAAAGGACCAAAAAGGGGGGGTGCTATGAGTATCAGTCAGTATTTAGTAAATTCACCATTCCCACAGTGAAAAATGGACCTACTTATAAGACTAGGCTTTCAAAAATAAATCATGATCTTTCACCTACAGCAAAGCGTAATACACTCTGAACAGGTTTTCTACAAAAACATTAATAGAAAATGAAAATTTAAGCAGTTTTATTTTAAAAAGAAAAAAAAAGCCATGTGAGCTCGCTCACACTGGAAAATAATTGACCTTACCAAATTTGTTAAAATTGCTCATCACTGCTTACTATCTATATCAAAAATACAGAAAATATGTAATAGATATAGAATTATTAGGCTACTAAATGCTTTGGTTCTTAAAAAGTACGTTATTCACGTAAGGACATTTAGGTACAGAACCACAGGTGAAGATCAAATAGGGCACAGATAAAACAGTGTCGTACATGAGAGTTTTTAAGATATCTGGCAAGTCAGCTGGAAACCAAGTATAATTATCATAAAGATTACTAAAATTAAGTAGCCACAACTCTGGTTATTTAAATATGACATTTTATTCTCAAAGAGAAAGTAAAGAAATTTTTAAAGAAGGAAGGAAGGAAGAAGAAAAATGATATTAGTGCGGAAACAACTTTCCTGTAATCCTTGAGCCTTTGTGCCCTAATCAACTATGTAAGATAATCAAAATAAAAAATATATTAAAAAAAAAAAGATTGTGAAATCTGGTCTACCAGAGTATTTTTGCTAACAAAACAAACAAAAAATCAGTAAACTAGAAAAAATTCTGACGCGGAAGCCACATTGATGGATCAAAATCTCAGGAAGTCATGCCAATATATGACATCTTCCTCTACCTGGGTGGTACTTCCACAATTCATCTGACTTTTTCAGTGCATTAGTCATATGTCTTCCTCCCAAGATGTGTTATTCCCTACTTTAGCTTAGGTGCCACCTGCTGCTGCTAAGGAAGCAGCTTTCCCTCTCTTCATGCACATAAGGACCCAGTCAAGCCTGCTGCAGCAAGTCTTACACATTCAGCTGTGACCTCAAATCAAAAGATTGCACCAATGCTCCCTGGTACTTCTTTCCATGAAGTCAGGATTACCTTGCTGTTCATCAGTGTCATTGGAGTAATCAGCCCACTCAGAACACCATGCTTTAAAATGAGGCAGAACTAAATGTTTTGAGATGTTACAAAGGATGCTCACTTGCACACTTAGGACACTTACAGGAATAATAATAGAAAGATGCAAACCAGGGTGAGGAGCATGTCCTACCCCTCTTCCATGCCAAGTACTTTTCAGTTAATAGTCTGTCCTAAAATATTGTGACCAAAATGTACAATTTTATTATGACCAGAGCTATTGACATGGGATGCCTGTCACAATAGAATTCTCAGCTTCTTCAGCCAATTCAGCATCCACTTTCACACACTCAGTGCCGATCATCTTTTAATACAGTGACTCTACCATTCACAAAACACCCTACAACATTGAAGACCTGTCTATCCCAAAATGCCAGTGGTGTTGAGACTGGGATTCTCTAGCATGGTTACTTAATACAGTACTCTTTTGCTCTAAGTAATCATTTGACATCCCAGACCTCAGAACCTTAATATATATTATATACTAAAGCAATTCTCCCATAAACCAAAAATAGATGCTGTATGGATAAAAATGACAAAAGCAAAACCTCCAAAATTCAACTTTTAAAAGTCAACCCATGGAAGAATTACACTTCATTGAATTCAACATGCATACCACTTTATTGAGCTGAAATTAAATAGTATGTATACAACTTACTAAAATAGGAGCAGCTCTCATAATTTCTACCCAAAAGCATAGAAAATCTAGGGTGTGGCTGGCTTTTTACTCAGCAAGTTCACCATAGGTCTCTTATGTGCCACAGGTCTAACAATTAGACATAAACATATCGATGCAACTCTTCAACCGTCAAAGCCCCTCTTCCCCTTAATTGTATGACTCCTCTAAGATTGCTTATTAGAAAGGGCCCAGTCAGCTCTACAAATCTGGTATTTGGAAAGGTTAACAGATTGTTGATGACCTATGAATTTCAAATTGCTTTACTTTCTCCTTTTCACTAGCTAAATTCTCAAGGAAATAGATCATTACTCTCTACTCCTTAAGTGTGGGTTGCACGTAGTGACTTCATTCCAAATAGTGCACTAGGACCACTATAAGAGGCAGGGAAGTAGGAAAGTAAATCTAGAGTAGAGATATTGAACAATATAGTCAGGCGACAAACATCACAAATTAAGGAGCACACTACACTGCACAACCCTGGGTGACAGTCACATGTCGAGGTGCTGGGAGGGGGACACACTGTGAGGACAAGGTGGCTCTATAGTTCAGACACTACCAGTCCTCTTCCTGTGCCTCTATTCCTTAGCTGGGCCAACACTGCATCCTCTGTAATAAAACTGTAAGCAGAAGCATAGATTTTTTGGTTAAGCTCTAAGAGCCCTTCTAGCAAACTATTGCATCCAATAGGAGAGGTGAAAGCCCTGAGTTTTCATTAGCTGACCAGAAGCCCTGGAGTTTATAAATACTGTCTGAAACATGAAGACTCTTATGCAGGGCTGGGAAGTCAACCATGAATGCTGCTCGACCAACTCAACCAACTCCAGGGAGTCAACATAAGAACTGCACTGCAAGCACAGACTTTGGTTAATAACATAGCATATTGGTTCCTTAATTTTACAAGCATACCAATGTACAATGTTAATAACAAGGGAAACTGGGTATCTGGTATGCAGTAATTCTCTGTACTATCTTTAAAACTTCTCCACAAACTTAAAACAATTCTTCAACTAGAAGTATATTTTTAAAAATATATCTATATATTAATTCTATGCAACTATTAATTATGAGTGATATTCAGTAACATTAATTACTTCAGTGGGTATAACTTTTCATATGCCACAATATCATAAGAAGAATTGTGAACTACATGGCACTAGGAAAAATGATTAAAAGGTAATTACAGGAACACATTAATTTAATCACCTTTCATTAGCTAATCCAAAAATTAGTTATGTATATTATGCCTCACTTGGAATTTTAATCCACTTCACTATATTAAGATAAGGTTTCATTCTCATTTTCCACCAAAGGATAGGATTAGGAATGCCACCCATGGGCATGCTGACATCAGACCGTTACTACAACAGTGCATCCATAATTAACAGACACTCCTGTATCTTAGACCTATAACACACTGCAAATGGCCAAATGGCTCATGCACCAAGAGTAACCTGTGAAACTCCTCAAAATCTGGCCCTTGTATGAAAAGCTCCAGGTAGCTCCCTTTTTCCTGTTCAGGATTAAAACAAACTCATTGTCACCCTTGCCCAGCTAGTCCCCCTGTCTGGCATAGCCTTCCTCCATTTTACTATTTGAGACTCAGTAAAATGACGCCTTAGCCAGGAGGCCATTTCTGCCCATCAAATTTTTTTAAAACACCACTAATTTTCTCCATGTTCATACTATTTTTATCACATTGCTAATCACCACCTGATTATTGAACTATTTTTTTAGTTCAATTCAGCTTTTGTTAATCTTTCTACAGAACACTGGAATGCAAATTTCATTAGCTGAGGATCCTTGCCTGTGAAGATGAGTGTTCTAATTCCAGCCCCTTGAAAGTGCCTATCACAGAAGCAGCACTCAGTTAACTACTTTCCAATGGATGAAAAGGAAACAGATGAAAAAAAAATCATGAATAAAACTTAAACAAAAGCTATTAAGAGAAAGAGCGATGAATTTATTACGAACTTTATGAAGTAAATAACTACAGTCCAGGTTGTTGGATATATTATCTCTTTTATGTCTGTGTAAAACACCGTAAAGTACTTATTATTATCCCTGTTGACTATTTACAGACAAGAAGACAGAAGTTGAAAGAAGTCTAATAAGTAGTTCACTTCACATCTGACTGACTCTAAACCTGTCTATTCACCTCCTTTGATATATAAGCCAATTGTTCATTTTATGACTCTCTTAAATAGTCTCAGGACCACTGGGAATGCAGTGCTCAAGTGCAACTGCGGTCATGATCTTAGCCTGATAAAACTGGTGAGACCAAAAGACAGAGTAAACAGCAAGAAAAACAACACAACTATGAGCTAGCTAGATACAATAAATGGAAAACACTAGAAGCCAATGAGAACTTTACAACTCAAAGAGGATTTCTAAAACCTCAAAACCCAAAATTTAATTTGGATTTAATTATGATACAAAATGACTTAAAACCTCTAAAATCCTACATGAACATTGTACAAATTCAACCTGTATATTTCAGAATAAAAATGATTCTAAAAGAATGTTTAAAATCTGACTGAAAAACAATCCTCGATTACCTTTCTATCTCAAACATACACACTGACAAGAACATGACTAAGAAATGAAGGTATTATTACAAATAGCTAAATGAAAAAAAAAGGAGAAAAAATTAAAAAACATCTGACAAAATACCAGATAAATCCCTAATTTTAAAAAGTATTACTAAAACAAAGTATATACATATATTTTCTTAACATCATTAACATATACACATATACATATTCAATGTCTGTACCTTAACTGTTGGAGAAATTCTAGAAATAGCCCTGCTAAACTCAAGAACAAAACAGGGATATTCATCACCAACAATATTATTTTTTTAAACTACATTTATTTCATTTTATGACACAGTTTCACAGGCTCTGGGATCTCCAAATACCTCCCCAAGCCCTCCCTCCACATTGAATTCCTCCACATGGTTATAGTAGTATAGATCATAACCAGTCATGATTCCTTAATTGTGGGCATGGAACATGCAGGAGTCCAGCATCTTATTGTCCAGATAAATTCAACAGTTTCAATCGGCAGGACCATCCCTGGTCAAAAAGCAGGGCTGGCAGAATATCATCCCCTCCACTGAAAAGCCACTACACAACTTCAACAACAATTTACAACATCATGGAGTTAACTGACATGGTATTGAGCGACCAGTATGTTAGAAAATGCAAGTTCTTAACCACATCCTATAATTACTTCATTGACATCTCAATTATACTTTATATACAACTGGCTGCTATACACCTTAACATAGTTATAGGGTACTATTCAGCTGTCTTGTGTCTATTTTCACTTATGTATTAAGCAACTTAAAGTATTCAAGCGTGATTTCTACAGAACTACACAAAATTTAGGATACTCCAAACAGGCATATACCACAAACAAGGCATATGTTAACAACTGAGGAGCAGAACAGTTTTAGGAGGGGTGTGCAAAGAAATCTTCAATACCTTAGTGAGGACTAACTAATCTTAGTATCCTACCTAGTAAGGTATATGTGAGTCCAAACTGACCATTTCCTCTCTGGGTCTAAGCTTTCCTTATTGGTCTCTGTCTATCTGATCTATTTTTTTTGGCGGGGGGGTGGGGTGTGGGGCTCCTGAGCGACCGTGATGGTCATTGCAAGAGAGGGTGGGGAGCCAAAATTGGAACTAAGTTAGGACTAGAGAAAGCTCCCCTCCCGAGTCCCAAAGGAAGTTTACTGTTCTTCTGTTTCTGAGGAGCGCTCAGGGCTCCTGGCTGTTGTTCTGATGACATTAGATCCTGTGAGGAAGGATCTCCATGTGGGAGATCCAATAGGGAATGGATGGCCTCAGAGTTCTTGGCCTGCGAAGACACTCCAATTCCCAGTGGTCTCCTTGGCAGATGGGATATAGTCCTTGGCACCCATACTGGTAGTCCTTGGTGAGGATCTGGAAGTCTCCAGGATTGGGAAATAAGCCTCCTCCTGTCCTCCTGCTCCACTCTGAGGTGCCCCCCACTGCTCTGTGCCTATCACCTCCTGTTAAGCGGTTGTCAGGATCGCTCTTGGAACCTACTGTATGCCTTTATACTTTTTGCTAATGTCTAATGCAGATTGCAGTCTGCTGTCTGTAAGTTATCTGTTACAATCTTGATAGGTTATACTTAATGTCTTCCTCACACAATCTAATAAGGTGGACGATTTCTATCCCAACCAATTATGGAGTAACATAGGGTATTAAAAGTGTATCAGACTTTTCATTTCTTTGATGTAGATTACAGGCAATCTTTCTCTCATTAATTGCTGACTCAATGGTTACATCACAATATCTTATTGCATGTGATACAGATTGAGTTTGAAGTAATATTGCAACTTACAAGTACTATTATCCAGATTGATATCATTTCACCTTACATTAAGGCAAACATGGTATCTAACCTTTTGGGATTGGCTCATTTCCCTTAGCCTAATGGTTTCCAGTTGGACACATTTGGCCACAAAGAACTGCATTTTGTTTTTAATAGCTGAATAGTATTCCATGGAGTAGATGAACCATAGCTTTCTTATCCAGTCTTCTGTTGATGGGCATTTCAGTTGCTTCCATAATTTTTCAATTATTGATTGTGCTGCTATGAACATAGGGGTGCATGTTGGTTTCTCGTGTAACAGGTGTTTTGGATGTATTCCTAGGAGTGCTGTTGCTGGATCATATGGTATGCAGAGTGTTCTCCATACTAATCTCCATAGAGGCTGTACCAACCTGCAGCCCTACTAACAGTGGAGTAGGGTTCCCTTTCCCCACTTCCTCGCCAGCAAGTGTTGTTGTTGGTTTTTTGTATGTGAGCCATTCTTACTGGCATTAGGTGGTACCTCATTGATGTCTTAATTTGGATTTCCCTTATTGCCAGAGAGCTTGAGCATTTTTTCATATGTTTGTTTGCCATTTGGGTTTGTTCCTTGCAAAGTGTCTGCCCATTTCCCGTGCCCATTTCTTGAGTGGTTTATTTGTTTTGGTTGTTCTGGAGATCTTTGTATATTCTGGAGATCAGCCCCTTATCACCTGTGTAGTGTGCAATGATCTTCTCCCATTCTGTGGGTTGTTGTTTTTTACTTTGTTGATTGTTTCCTTTGCTGTACAGAAACTTGTTAGTTTGTTGTAATCCCATTTGTTTATTTTGGTCTTGATTGCTATAGCTTTTGGTGTTTCATTTTGTTTGTTTGTTTGTTTGTTTGTTTTTGTTTTGTTTTAGGGAATTCAGGGCCTACACCTAAATGTTGCAGAGTGTTTCCAACATTTTCTTCCAAAAGTTTGAAGGTTTCTGGATGTAGGTTCAGGTTCTTTATCCATTTAGATTTGATCTTAGTGTATGGTGGAAGATGTGTGTCTAACTTCTTGTATCTTCAGGCTATCAACCAATTGTCCCAACAGCATTTATTGAAGAGACCTTCCCATTTGCCTGGATTGTCATCTGTTTGTTTTTGTCAAAGATTATTTGGCTGTATCTGTGTGGATTCCCTTCTGTTGCTTCTATTCTACTCCATTGATCTTAGGATTTCCTTCAAAATCCCTTTAGATTTTTGTTTGTTTTTGTTTTGGGGCCTTCACAACATCTTACTACTAGAGCCGTGTCTCATATCTATAAGATACTTCTTCAGTCCAGCACCTGATTTCCCAGAATGCAAAGTCAAATTTCTGAAATTGAGTATCCTCATAGTCACAAAGCTTTAGAAAAACTCCAGGAAACAACATGGAAAGTCAGGACTCTTGAGAGAAAAGGAAGAGAGGCATTTAATAGCCAAAGAAGGAGGCCATGAAAACTGTTTACCTTTGCTAGTGAATTCATTTAACCACAGAATTTCTTCACCACAGAACCTTGATGCCGTCACTAGTTAATTTCTATATACACTTTCTGATAAAAGTCACAGTCTTTCTGAGAACTTCTCTTTAAAATGTGCAACTACAACAGCTGGCAGCATCTCTTGATGAAACCTCGTGCCTGAAAAGACACAGATATGAATCTGGAAATCATTTGAGCCTTAAATTTTCCTATAAAAGCTGCTCTTGAGGGAGAAGGCCATTTAAGTGTTCTAGACTCCTGTGGCCTTCTTTGGCAATAAACAGACCCAGTTCTTGAAGTGTGTACATTTCCACAATTGTTCAGAAATTCCACTGACCTGTGCAGAAGCCAAAGAAGTTTTCAACAAAGAATACTAGAGAATATTGTCAACAATTACTACCTTGACATGCAGAAACAGGAAAGCTATCCATCAACTCTGAACAGTGATAAATTATAGAATAATGTAATTCAGTAAACAAGCCATTGCTGAAGTATTTTAAAGTAAATATTAAACAGGTTATGAAATTGGACATAGAATAACTTGAAACAAACTCTACAAAGTGAGAAGATGGCAAAAAAATATTTTTGCTCAATAATTATTCAAAGTTCTATGCATTTAAAATCTTGAATTTTTTTGAAATAATAAAAGTACAGATTGAAAAGCTTTTTAAAATTGAAATCGTTCTTGTTAAGAAAGTCAATCATGTTAGTTTTGGAAAAAATCAACACTGCTTCCTTCAGAAACAAATTGTAAATATAAATACAACGTGTGCACGTCAAGAAAACACTGGTTAGTTTAAGAAACAAATCTTTCCATATAGGCCAGAAAAACTAACCACTCAATCACTTAATCTTAAGCACAAGCTGCACTTGGTGCATAGTTAGAAATATTCACCATGCTCAGTTTTGAATAAACTCCCCTGTTTTAGATACTGAAACTTGCATAAGCAATTATAAGTAACATACCATTATTTTATGTCCTATAACAGTTGCAATCAATATAAATGCTATATAATGTTGGTTGCTAGAAAATGCAACTCCAAAATAACCTTAGAAGAGAAAGCAGGTGGGACAGACCTCCAAGTAAACAGTCTTACTCTATATTCTCCAAAAACAGTGCTTTTGCTTTTCTATTTGTTATTCATTGAATTATTTGCCTGTGATTATTAAAAGAACTGAAAGTATCCCACTGTGAAAATTATAACAATAGTAATGACAGCAGGGAGGGAGGAAGGATGGGAACAGTGGACAAGAAGGAGGATAGGGTAAAAGTGTCACTTCAATCCTAAATTTGTAATGTGAAATTTGTAAAATGTTTATCTTTAAAAATAAAGGAAGGAAGGAAGGAAGGAAGGAAAAGAAATAAGGAAGGAAAGAAGGGAGAGAGGAAGGTAGAACAGGAAATTCAAAGAAGCATTATCTGTAAACTTCATGTTCAAGTATTATCTGTTTGTACTAATGTCACTTGATGAAAACTGTACTGCAACAATTCACATGTATTTGTTGTCATGCTGAGAATGTCTATGTATTAATAAATTCCTGTAAAATAAAAAATAGGGCCCGGTGTGCAATAGTGCAGTGGTTTAACTCCTCGCCTTGCACACACCTGGATCCCATATGGGCACTGGTTCTAATTCCAGCGGCCCTGCTTCCCATCCAGCTTCCTGCTTGTGGCCTGGGAAAGCCTTGGGACTCTGCACCCGCGTGGGAGACCTGGAAGAGCTCCTGGCTCCTGGCTTCGGATTGGCTCAGCTCTGGCTATCGCAACCACTTGGAGAGTGAATCATGGGACGGAAGATCTCCTTCTATGTCTCTCCTCCTCCTCTCTGTATATCTGCCTTTCTAATAAAAATAAATAAATCTTAAAAAAATAAAATAAAATAAAAATAAAATTCAGTAAAACAAAGTAAAAAATTGTCAATCTGCCATGAAATCCTGTGAAAGAAACATGCTTTTTGCGTGATACGGTTCCACAGGCACAGGGATTTCCCTTCAATCCTCCAATATTCCCTTATTGTTTTCCCCCATATTAAATTGCAATAATATAGTCCTTCAGTAAGTCACAAGTCAAACATTCTGCTACTTAAGCATATCATGACATTGCAGGCAAAGATAATAGTAGAAAGTCCAGCATCCTATTGTCAAGATGCGTTTAACAGTTTCCTTGGCAACTATATGAAGTAGAGATGCATACTGCAACATATCTTCACTTCCTGGTATGCTAATCTCCATTAGTCAGTTCATCTATGAGAATATATATGTATATATAAATAAATACATGTTTACTTATACATCTATTTATCTTGCATTTTGCATGAATGTTGCTTTATATCAGAGAAAACATATGATATTTGTCCTTTTGGGATTGCCTTATTTCACTAAGCATAATAATCTCTAGCTGGGACCATTCTGACATTTATGTGACCAAATTATACAAGCAGAATAGGGAGAATTACTGTTAATGGCCATGGAGTTTCAACTTAGTATGAAATCAGAATTAGGAAAGTGATTACGGTTGTATAACTTTAAAAATTTACCAAAAAAAAAGTACAACTGTACATCTTAAGAGAGTCAATTTCACAGTACGTGAATTATAGTCCAAATAAAATAAAATGAAACAAAGAAATGAATCTCAAGAAACAAAAGACTCTCAAATCTTTTTTTAAAGATTTCTTCATTTTTATTATAAAATCAGATTTACAGAGAGGAGGAAAGACAGAGAGAAAGATCTTCCATCTGCTGCTTCATTCCCCAAGTGTCCTCAACAGCCGCAACAGTGTCGATCTGAAGTCAGGAGCCAGGAGCCTCTTCCAGGTCTCCCATGTGGGTACAGGGTCCCAAGGCTTTGGGCCATCCTCGACTGCTTTCCCAGGCCACAAGTAGAAAGCTGGATGGGAAGCGGGGCTGCCGGGATTAGAACTGGCGCCCATATGGGATCCTGGCATGTGCAAGGCAAGGACTTTACCCATTAGGCTACCATAATGGGCCCCAACCCTTGAATTTTTATTCTTCCTTTGAGAAGTTGCCTTCTGAAAAATGCTACTGGTTTTCTAAGAATGTCCACACAAAAGCAGGGTAAACACACTGCAGATAATGCCTTCCAGAAGGTGCCTTCCTCAGGCCTCAGTGCCTCATCCTCCTGCAGAACAGTGCACCCAGCACTGTGCAGCCTTCCTCCACTACAGGACTCCTTTCATGTGCCTGAGTCCTCTTGAAGGCAGAATGCTTTTACAGCAAACATCTAAGCACTCTGTACTGTGGAGCACTCGCCTTTTCTCTCAGTACAACGGATAATATTTGGGTTGCAATGGACTGCTACAGCAGGGACAAATAACAGAAAGAATACATCACTCATTTGGAGACGATCTACAGCGTCACTGGGTCTGTGCAAATACAGCAGGCTACAGGACTGAAATCCCCTTCCAGGAAACATGCTTGTTAAAGCGAAAGAAAACGAAAGGATATAACATCTTCCCCGAGGCCTTATTTGTCGCTGAGGCCTTATTTGTCGCCTGTGAGCAGCTCTGGTTGTCACTAGACAAAAATAATAACAATAACAATAATAATAGTTTTCTTTCCCTAAAACATAAGGGATAGCAACCAGAAGGAACCTGAATGGAGAAACATTTTGTTTCTCTTGATGGACATTGATTGCATGAGTATATTCAGTTTCTGAAAATTCACCAAGGTATAGGAAAATGTATACTTTTTAGAGTGTGTGTACTTTGAGAGAAAGTAAAAATTAAATAAATGAATAAACAGAACACAAAGGCTGGAACTGTGGTGTAACAGATTAGACCTAAGATGGGACACTGGTATCCTGCATCAGAGCATCAGCTGGGAGTTCTGGCAGCTCTGTTTCAGATCCTGCTTCCTGCCAATGTGCTTGGGAAGGTAGCAGAAAACAGTCCACGTTCTTGAGCCCCTGACACCCACACAGGAGACCAGGAGAAAGTTCCAGACTCTTGATCTCATCCTTGCCCAACTCCACCTCTTTCAAGGCAGTATGGAGATTCTCTCTCCCTCTCTCTCCCTCCCTCTCACTCACTCTTTCCTCTCTACCTCCCGCTAAACCTCCCTCTCTCTCTTTTTCCCCTCTCTCACCCCCAACATCTCTATCACTCAGCCTTTCAAATAAATAAATATTCTTAAAAAGAAATTTTAAAAAGGGCCTGGCAGTGTGGCCTAGCGGCTAAAGTCCTCGCCTTGAAAGCCCCGGGATCCCTTATGGGCGCCGGTTCTGATCCCGGCAGCTCCACTTCCCATCCAGCTCCCTGCTTGTGGCCTGGGAAAGCAGTCGAGGACGGCCCAATGCATTGGGACCCTGCACCCGCGTGGGAGACCTGGAAGAGGTTCCTGGTTCCCGGCATCGGATCGGCATAGCACCAGCCGTTGCGGCTCACTTGGGGAGTGAATCATCAGACGGAAGATCTTCCTCTCTGTCTCTCCTCCTCTCTGTATATCTGACTTTCCAATAAAAATAAATAAATCTTTAAAAAAAAACAAAGAAAAAAAAGGAAATTTTAAAAAGGGAAAATGTTTTCAGAATGAATAGTAAAAACTCCATTAAGTGCCTTAAGCAAAGTAAAACATCAAATTTCAAAGTAACAATGACAGCTAATATTAATAAAGGACTATAAGTGTAAGCACCGTGCTATATCCTTCACACACACTTTATCTTAAAACAAGATATTCTCGTGAGTGTGCCCTACAACTCAGTCCCTGGCAGAAGCTGGTACAAACGGATATGCAGTTGCACCATAAGCTACATGTGGCCAAGTCCAAATCCTCTGCACCGTGAAGAAGGAAAGAAAGACCTGCTCACTCCCAACATGCATCCATAGCCCAGGGTAAATGAGGACTTTGGAAAGAAGTTAGCTCCATGTTTTCTCCTGCCATTTCTCTACTTTCTCTCCATGGAAGGTGTTTTTGGCGAACCCGGATTAAAGGAATACCTTTTTCCGGCCAAACCTCCCTCGCCATTCCATGCATTCAGGAGGCTGTTCTAGAAGCCTCTTACGATTCCACAGAGGTCTGGCTAGGCTCCAAAATTTTTTAAGTACATTTTTGAGCAAAGAGTCAAACGAATCTTTTCCAGGTACAAGCAAGAAGCAAGAAAACGGTAGTTTCCCTGATTTGTATCCCAAATAGATTTTTTTCATAATTTTTATTTGTCTATATTAATATGAAATCAGAATAAAGTGGTGGTGGTGGCAGGGGAGATGGCAACGAGAAACAATCAGATGGAGACATCTCTGCTGATTCATTGCCTAAATGTCTGCAGCACCTGCAGCTAGACCTGCTCAAAGACAGCAGAGCGGAATGGAAAGGGAGTCTCCCGCCGGGATGCTCGAGCCGTCACCTGCTGCTTGTCAAGGTGTGCGACCCCAGGAAGCTGCTGTTAGAGGTGGAACCAGGACTCAGAGCCACGCACTCCAGTGGGAGGTGCAGGCATCCCAAGAAGCATCAACCACTGTACACCTACCCCTCCTCAACACTTTCTAAAGGTCACGCTCCCTAGGTTAACTCCAGGGGATGAATGAAATTTTGATAGAATGGCATTATTACAAATGGTGGGCAACCACAATTTAATTTTTTACATATCATTTATGAAATATCTTCTCTTCACTAGATCCTGACAGACACTGAGTAGTTCCTCACATTTCATTATCTCAAATTATTCCTAAAAACAGTTAACATTTACTGAGTGCCTAGCTACTACACATCAGGCATAACTTTAAGTGCTTTACATATATAAACCCATTTGATGTTTTAACAACCAGGGTAAGTATTATTATCATCACTCTCGTTTTTCATAAGGAGAAACTAAGGCATAGAAAGGCTGAGAAATCTATCAAAGAGTGCATAACTAGAAAGAAGCAAGTGTGAAGATTTGGAGCCACGAAAGTGGGTATGATCATTCATATCATCAACCACTATACTCCACATCGCTTTCCCGGAAGATAATGAGTTCTGAGCATATAAAATACCTCTTCAATAGCAGACAGCTAGTAATGGAGGGTCCTGTGTTTGAATCCTGGTCTATACAATTTCAAAGTCATGTGATTGATACCTTCCCAGGCTACTCAAGTACATGATCTATCAGTACTAAAACCAAACCTCCCCCTAGTGAATTAAGAATGGAAAGAAATTGGGCCCAGTGTGCGATAGCACAGTGGTTTAAGTCCTTGCCTTGCACGTACCTGGATCCCATATGGGCACCAGTTCTAATCCCAGCGGCCCTGCTTCCCATCCAGCTCCCTGCTTGTGGCCTGGGAAAGCAGTCAAGGATGGCCCAAAGCCTTGGGACCCTGCACCCGCACGGGAGACCTGGAACAGCTCCTGGCTCCTGGCTTCGGATTAGCACAGTACCGGCGGTTGTGGTCACTTGGGGAGTGAATCATCGGACAGAAGATCTCCCTCTCTGTCTCTCCTCCTCTCTGTATATCCTCCTTTGCAATAAAAATACATAAATCTTACAAAAAATGGAAAGAAGTGCCACATTGTCTTACCACTTTTCTTTCTCTACACTTCAAGATCTTTTGTATAATGACATTTGCTCTTCTCAGAATCTAGAGAGTATGTATCAGCGCAGGAAGCAGCACAGACAATCTAATAATATCCTAACATTAACTACATTAATAGGAATATATGATATACACACATCAGCTGTAAGAGACTGTAACACAAAAGAAAACCAAGGAAAGCATTTTGGGACAGCTTATTACTGAAAATGCACTATAAAGAAATCAATAGCCTTCTTACAATGGGTTATACAAACAGAATAAAAGAAAACATATTTTCTTTTTTTAAAAAAGATTGATTTATTTTTATTGTAAAGTCAGATATACAGAGAGGAAGAGAGACAGAGGGGAAGATCTTCTGTCCACTGATTCACTCCCCAAGTGGTTGTGATAGCCAGAGCTGAGCCAATCCGAAGCAAGAAGCCAGGAACCTCCTCCAGGTCTCCCACATGGGTGCAGGGTCCCAAGATTTAGACCATCCTCCACTGCTTTCCCAGACCACAAACAGGGAGCTAGTTGGGAAGTGGGGTCACAGGGACATAAAACAGCACCCATACGGGACCCCAGTGCATGCAAGGTGAGGACTTTAGCCGCTAGGTTACCATGCTGGGCCCAAGAAAACGTATTTTCAAGACTCATTATTTAACAAGAATACTCTTCACCATCTTATCCAAATGCTTTGAATGAATTTGAATGAATTTCCAGGTCCAAACCTTTGGCATTCTCCAAAGATTTTCTGCAATCTGGTTCTTGAGAAAGGGCACGTTTCTCATACTTGGCTCTGCTGGCATTTGGGATGACTCTGTGCACTGGGAGTCATTAAGCAGCATCACTGGTGCCTGCCTACCGGCAGCCAATAGCACAACTTCCCCTGGCGCCTGGGTTTGACAGCCAGCATGTTTCCTGGGAGAGCTGGGGAGGGGAAATAAGAACCTCCATGTTGAAGGTAGTAGGAACAAAAGCCATTGTTCTTGGTGGCCCCATCCCACTTCCTTCTTACCTGTATTCTTCCCCTTATACTTCCTGCTGTGTAAACAGTCTTACTTATTTTGCATCTTCAGACGGGGAAGATGTTTAGACTTTGATCCTTCCCACAGCAACAGTAATTCACTGTGCTTAGACTGCCTCAAAATAACATCCAGCAATCCAGGTGGTCCTTAAAGAAAACCAGGGATCCTGAATGAAAGGTACACAGAACTTCCTTATACCAGGTTTACAGGGTTTTTTTTCAAGTTTGAAACTACATGTATATTAAAAACATAGCACTCAGCACAGTACCCTGGTGGCTAAAGTCCTTGCCTTGCATGCCCGGGATCTCATATGGACACGGGTTCTAATCCCATCCAGCTCCCTGCTTGTGGCCTGGGAAAGCAGTTGAGGATGGCCTAAGGCCTTGGGACCCTGATCCTACATGGGAGTCTTGGTTCCTGGCTTCAGACTGGCTCAACTCTGGCCATCGCAGCAACTTGGGGAGTGAATCAATGGATGGAAGATATTCCTCTCTGTCTCTCCTCCTCTCTGACTTTCCAATAAAAATAAAATAAATCTTTTTTAAAAACTGCAAAAGTAGAAATATGAATAAGGTATTAATATAAATGACATGCAAAGAATTTCTGCAACCCAACAACAAAATCAAATTTCCTAATTTAAAAATAAGCAAAGAATTTGAACAGCATTTCCCTAAAGATGATACAGAGCCAATAAGCATACGAAAACTAAACTGCACTAATATTAACAAAAATGCAAATCAAAAGCAAAGTAAGACATCATCTTATACCCAGTAAGACTGTTATGCTCAAAAAAATAGAAAATGACAAGTATGCCCCAAAATATGGATAGACTAGAGCCCTTACGCGCTGCTGGTGGGAATGTAAAATGGTATAACTGCTAAGGAAAACAGTACAACAGTTCCTCATAAATTAAAAATACAAAGTGGCCATACGGTCCACTGTCCTACTTTTAAGGTATATGGCCAAAAGAATTGAAAATAGGAATGTGAGGGAAATATCTGCAAACCCATGTTCACAGCAGTTTTATTCACAACAGCCAAGAGCTGGAAGCAGCCCATAATATCCATCCATGAATGACGGGATAAACAAAATGGGAAAAAATATTACTCACCCTTGAAGAGAAATGAAATTGTTACATTCTACAACACAGATGATTTGATAAATTCTAACTGAAACAAACCAGTCACAAAAGGCAAATACTAAATCATTCCATTTATATATGGCATTTAAAGTAGTCTAAGCAAGGCGTTTGCATAGTGAGGGATGAGATTTTTGTTTAACAGATATACAGCTTGAGTTTTCCAAGATTAGTAAGAAAGCTCTGGAATCTGCAGTGTGACAGCATCAATACACTTAACACTACTGGGCTACGCACTAAAAACGGCTGAGACAGTACAGCACTGTGTGAGTTGTGCAGCAACTGAAAATTTAAGAGCATGATATATCAGAAAGCACTTAGACTAGAAGAAATGGAAAGACCCTTCACAACACTAATCCCATCTGATTTCCTGATGAGCCTCATGTGACAAACACTTAGAGCACACCCACTCTGTCACAGCACCAAGGCAGGGCAGCAGAGCTGAGAGTAAGCACATCATAACTGAACAACAGAATCAGACAAAACGCAAGGCTCATAGGGTCCTCTTACTCAACTGAAGGAAGGCAAAATGGTTCCAGCTTAGATTTCCACAATATCAGAAGACATTTAATCCTTGAGGAAACATATTTGCATCCTATGAGATCATTTTCCTCTGAAAACAGGGAAAGTGATAACCGCAGAGGTGAAAAACTTCCGTTTCCTAGAGCTGCAGAAGCTAAGAATGACCCCCAGCTGCAGGCAACTGCCTAGGTTGCCTTGTAACGAGGCCAGTGTTAACACTGCTGTGAGAAAAGCAGCCAGCAGCTGATGGGCATTCTGGGTCCGGTCAATACCAAATTTGTGTTAACCATACCAGGGTAGTTAACTGATACAGTTGCCTATTCTTTTTAATACATGGGGAAGACAGGGAAACCCAGGCTGGGACACACTACCCCAGCCCCCAGATGGAGGGGCTGCAGATCACCCGAGCAAGAGGTTTGGGGACATGGGAGTGTCTGCAGGCATGTGTGACAGCACAGGAATGATTTCTGGAGGCTTCCACAGACAGGGCCACTGCACCCGCAGATAGGTGAGGGAGCTGAGACAGAGCATTTTAGAGGGAGGAATTGGAGGACATGTATAGATCAGGCCAAGGCACATGCCTATGTGAGAGACCTGGGCTGGGCTAAATAGCATCATCTGTCACCTGCCAGAACATACAAAAGCTGGACTGAAACGCATGCCTGGCTGGACTAGGCCACAGTACCCACCCACATGTGTGTGAGGTGGGCCATGTTAGGCTGCACTGTAGCACCCACCAGACCAGGAGAGAACCAGATTGAGAGAGGGCGCAGATTCCATAGAGCACTTGTGAACACACCCTTGTGGGATTGCAGCACCTTCCAGTTTGCGTGGAGTTGGGGTTGATGATCAGCTGAGCAAAGCCTGACCACAGAATTGAACTGACAGGAACCACATGACACACAGGTGAAATGGGGCTGGGAGGGGGCCGCGTAGGGCCAGGCTGCAGCACCCACCAGCACATGCAGGGGCTGGGACTAAGGCAGACCATGCCAAGCAGGGCTGTGGCACCTGCAAACATGTGTGAGATCAGGGGCTGAGAGTAGGCCTGGCGGGAGAACTTGGGGAACTCCCCTGCTAGGGTGCAGTCCCCACTGGTGAGTATGACAGCCAGGGCTGGGGGTAGACCAGGCTGACCAAGGCGGCAGCACCATATATAGAACAGTCCTCACTATAATGACGCCTAATAAATGAAATGTTATACAACTGCATTTCCTATTTCTTTTTCCTGTTGGAAACCAAAGGTCTTTGTTCACTCTGCAGTGTCCCCAATGTGCTGGGTGTTTTCACTGATGTTCTTTCACAGAATCCTAATCACATTTTGCAGCAGCTTTATCCCCATTTACAGTGGGGGAAGAGCAGGTCCTGACTACTGTTGGCCCAGGCTGACACAACCGCTAAACGACAGCACTGGAGTTACAATATTTCCCACATCTGCCGGATGTAGCCAGTCATGCACTTCCCTGCACCACGCTGTTCTTTGCTGTGTACTGACATGTCTGTTTTAGCAAGCAATTGTATAGTTATCGTACTGTTGGCCCTTGGTTTCTAGCATTGTAGCTTATCTGTGATAAATATTTCACATTCATGGGAATGAAATGAAGTTGAGATTATATACACCACTCACTCATACGTATATTGTTATTGTTTTTCTCAGTATGTCACAGTTTGTGTTATACATATTCCATCTAGAAATCCCTAAAATAAGGACCAAGCAAAATGTAGATTAAATACACAGAATTCTGAAGACTCTACCAGGCAAGTGGTTTTCCTCAGTCTGACAGTTAACTCTGCTGCAACATGGGAAGCTTGGGGCTAGCTCCTCAGAGGAAGCTAAGCAAAGTTCTGAGAAGTAACCCAGTCTGCTGGTAAAAACGCAGTTCAGTTTTACTTATTTGAGTAGGAGTGTTACAGATTTCAATATGTTGGCCATGCCTCAGTTTTCAAATGTAGTAAGTATGAGAACAGATCCCAGAGCTCTCAACAACAACAAAAAAATCCAATCTGAAGTGTGGGGAGCGGGGTGCCGAAGCCACTCCCAGGAATAGGACAAGCCATAGCAGGATGGCGGCTGGCCCAGGCCCAGGAAGCAGGGTTGGTCTCACCAGCAGGTAAACGGGAAGTCACAGGGATAGGCTGATGCCCTCGTTGCTATTATGTCATTGCTACTGGCCTATCAGGTAGTGCCAAGTGGATCCACAGGGAGAAGTGATTGGTGGAGAGCGGTATAAAAGCAGCCACTAAAAGCAATAGGAAGGACAGAATGAGAAGAACGGGGCAGCAGAGAAGGGTACACAAAAGCTAAGATCTCCGGAGAGAAAAGCTAAGACCTAAGGGAAAAAAGCAGTGGAGAAAGAGTATAAAAGCAGCCGCTTTTGGCAATAACGGGTCCGGTTGCGGTTCCGACTTCTCCCAAACCCTCAAGAGTGTGCCTTGTAGGTAGTGTCGCTGCTGGCCGGCAATACTGAAGTTTTCCTCCAAAGCATCATGCAAAAACAGAAGTATGCATGATGTTTACTGAGCGTCAGAGAGAGGGGGGGAGTAAATGAACAATTGCAGCTGCCTGAGGACAGTAACTCGCAAACATGGGGTGTGATATGCAAACATTCTTGATTTGTACTCGGAGTCATCAAATGCGTCACATTTTGTAATATAAAGCAGCTTACTGACAGTGTGGGAATACCTTCAAAAAAAATAAAGGCATTTTTATCTGATTTTACCTCACATCACACACATGCACTTGCACATTTGTTTTCTCTACATTAATTATCCAATCAAATGAATAGCATTTTTAGAAAAACATCTAGCATGAATAATTTGTACAATTCTTTCTACTCTGGGGAGTTTTGTGAGTTGAGGTATGGAGCAAGGTAGGTGGGAAAATGTTTCAAATTCTTTTCCTGTGTCAGCTGTGGTTGAAGAGGAGGGGCTGCTGCTTGCACTCAAACTATATCAGCACCTGGGGATGGCGGTCCATCTTTGACAAAGCCTCAGAGACCCCCAGTGTGGGGAAGTGTTTCCAGGGTTTCTTCTGACACATTGTTGACATTGTTGGCTCCATTGCATCAGGGTTGAGATAATCTTACGAGGTTTACTGGCTGACCAAGTCCACCTCAGTGCATCTACCAATCTAGGCACATGCAGCAAAGCTTGGTCAGGAGAGTGGTCCAACCTGTTCTGCTTTCCAACCTCTGACAAGGCACTCGACATCCTCTGCTGGCCTATATGAACTGGCTGTCCTGTGCCCTGTGTGCATCAAGGCACAATCTCTACACGTGCACTCCAAGGCCAGACTCTATATATTGTGGTTTTACCCGTGGCTGGAATTTGAGTTCAGTGACCAGTTGGGGAGTCCAAGAAAACTTGTCTGTGGTGACCTCAGACTTGACTTAGGTATGCCACCCAGTACAGGGTCAGGTTCAGTCTGTCACCTGCACTAGCCAACACACCTATGATGGATGCAGATGCTGGGTCAGTTCAGCCCCCAGCCCCCTCTCTCACAGGAACTCATGGGACTACAGCTTGGCCCAGTCCAGCCTGCCACAGACCCAGTCCTCATGTACCCCAGTAGGTGCTATGGCCTAGTCAGAGTGACCCCCAATAACCCCCAGTAGGCACACCCCAAGTCCTGGTTTTTGTGTGTGTTGGCATGTGCTGCGGCCTAGCCCATCCATCCTGTATCCCACCTGGCTTTCATACATAACCTTGGTGGTTATGCATGAAGCTAAGCCCGCCCCACTCCCTGACCTGGACCCACTATTATATAAGCACCTTGAGACAGCTCAGGATACACGATAAGGAATTAACAGAGATAAAACTCAAAGTTGAATCTGTGGTTGAACAAGAAAAGTACCTTGAAAACAAGCATTTTGTACACAGCTAACACACTACTTAAGACAGCCACCATCTATATCCAGGATCCCTGGGTTTAAGAACCACTTTCACTGTCTAACTTTCTACTAATATGTACCTTGGGAGGTAACAGGTGATGGCCCAAGATGTCAAGTCACCCATGTAAGAAACCTAGACTGGGTTCCAGCTTCAGCCTAGCTGTTGGAAATATTCTGAAAGTGAACCCACAAATGGGAGATTCTCTTTCTCTCTCTCTGCATGAGAGAGAGAGACAAGTGACTTTCTTATTAAATATATCTTGATGATGATGATGATGCAAGAACAATGACCAGTAAGGAAGCCACTGTCATAATCTTAGCCTTTAGAAAATACACCTGAATTGGCACAGTGACAGTACGACTTTTAGGAAAAAGAAGGAGAATAAGACAACGGTGGCACCATGAAAGCAACAGACAACCCTGGAGAGGAAATTAATCAAGAAGTAATATAGGCAAATAAGTTTCAAGACAGGCTGTTATCAATGTGAGACCTAGAAAGAAATGTAGGTCAACACATAAAGAGTGGGCTCTATGCTGAAATGGGAAGAAAGTTCTAAGCTCAGTTGGTGAGGGAACTCTGTGCTCACAAAAAAACGGCTAATTCTACAGAAGCTGGAGGGATTTTGATGTAAGCCATATTTGTAAAGGAAATAAAGCCCTCACAGAAATCAGAGTGGAATAAAAAAATTTAAGTGGTCCCATTATACCCAAAGAGGTAAGTGCCTAAAAGATGGAGATGTGAAGAAAGGCAGATCCTTAGACAAATCAGAGGGGATGAGGGCTAAAAACTGGCCATCGCACACAGCAATTCTAAGGACCCTGGAAGCCATCGAAGACTTGCATTCAAAAAAGTGAGATGGCAAAAGGAAAAGCACTAAGCAGAAAGGAAGCAGTAGTGTACACAGTGTATGCTTGCAAAGAGATGCACTCCTAAGAGACGCCTCATTCAGATAGTGGACATACAGCACAAGAACACTAGTTTTAAAAAAATCTGGTAACACAAACTGTCTTGTGCCACAAACTGTCATCTCTCTTTCCTCTTTGCTTCATTTGATTTCTTGGCTTACCTCACATAATCCCTTGACATTTATTTCTAGGTTGTATTTCTGGGACTCCTCTTTGGAGTCATGGTCAATGACACCTTTCCCTTTCATCCCCTTTTCTCTTTTCATTCACACTACAGAGGCAAGGACAAAAGTCACATTTCAAAAAACAACCAAGATTGCTAACTGTTCCTCTCTGTGTCTTCAACAGAGGGCCATTTTCCCAAAAGAACAAGAAAACATGCTCAACACCATAGTCATGAGAAAAACGCAAACCAAAATTACGATCAGAGACCCTGTCAAATCTACTGGAATACTAACACTCCAAAGGCTGGGGAGGATACAGAGCACAGGGAACTCAGCCACACTGCTAATGGAAGTATAAGGGAGCTAGCCACTTCGAGAAACACTTCAGCAGTTTCTCAAAGTTAACCTACCCCATCAAATGATCCATTCATTTCCCTCCAGGGTATTTATCCAAGAGAAATGAAAGCTTATGTTTATACAAAGACTCACACCTGAAAGTTCATAACCAAAAATTCAAACAATTCAAATGTGTAACAACTGAACTGAAAAATTTTCACAGACCATACAATGCAATACTACTTGGCAACAAAAAATAATGAACCATTGATAAATGGAACAACATGAATGAACTTCAAAATGATTTTGATGGGAGTAGAAAACCCAAAAAGAAAGAATATATACTATATAATTCCATTTATAGAAAATGTTATAAAATTATAAGCTGATCTTTGATTACTGAAACAGATTGAAATGGAGAGAAGGGAGAAAGACAGCAAAAAGGAATTTACCAAGGCGCATGACACAAGTCTTGAGGATAGTGGATATGTTCATTATGTAAATTATGGTTGACACTTTATTAGGTATAAACAAAACTAACCAAATTCATTATGCACAGTTTACTACATCTGTCATTCCTCTGTAAAACTGCTTTAAAAATAGTTCGGCCTATGGAACTGTATCATAAAACAAAAATAAATTTAAAAAAAAGAATAGTTACGACAACCAGCAAAATATGAAAAAGAACTATGAGTTAGACATTAACATTTTATCAGTGTTAGATTTTCTTAAATGAAAATAGTGAGATGGGGGCCCAACAAGGTGGCCAAGTGGCTAAAACTGCACCTTGCACATGCCAGGATCCCATATGGGCACCTGTTCATGTCCTGGCTGCTCCACTTCCCTTCCAGCTCACTGCTTATGACCTGCAAAGGCACAGGAGGATGGCCCAAAGTCTTGGGGCCTTTCCCCCATGTGGGAGACCCAGAAGAAGCTCCTAGCTTCTACCTTCGGATCAGCAAAACTCTAGTCATGTCAGCCGTTTAGGGAGTGAACCAGCAGATGGAAGATCTTTCTGTCTCTCCTTCTCTCTGTCAATCTGTCTTTCAAATAAAAAGAAATAAATCTTAAGAAAAAAAAAAGGAAAGGAAAGAAAAAGAAAGCAAATGGTGGGGTGGGTTTTGTCACATAGTGTGTTAAGCCACTAATTGAGCCATCCACACGCTCACATCCTTCTAGGAGTGCTGGTTAGGATTCTGGCGTCTCTTCTTCATATCCAGCTAGTGTGCCTTGGAAGGCAGTGGATGTGGATAACAACTGAAGTTCAGGGGGCTTGCCACCCACCTGGAAGATTCAGCTGGGGTTTTAGCCTCCCAGCTTTGCCTGGTCCAGCCCTAGTCACTGCAGGCATTTGGGTAGTAAACCAGCAGGTAAAATCTCTCTCTGTCTCTCTGTCTTTCTCTGTCTCTCATAGCTGAGAATAAATATACACTTTTAAAATAAAGAAATAACTCAGAAGAAACTGGATATCTTTATTTCTATAACAAACTCACCATGGAAGAAGAGGATGAGAACTTCTGTCTAGTAAATAGAAAGGTAATTCGGAACTCCCACTATTATCCTACTTTTGAGAGAGGGGAAAAAAGAAAACTAGCTATCTTTTCATCGGAGAATTCCCTCTTAGGCAATAATTCCAAAGTGCATGCCTCCTGTACTTTCATGTCTAAATCTGTTTGCATTACATAATCTTTTGGGGATAAACAAGTTCTGTGTCTGCACAGCTCCATGGATCAGAGCTGGGCACACAGCTCTAAGAGGAAGGTGAAGAGATCTTCTCTGGCCATAGCTAGGATCTCAGCAGCAATCACTTACATCCTCACAGCCTCAGAAGGAGCACTTAGTGCAGCAATACCCACATGCCACGTGGGGGGATCTGGGCTGGGTTTCAAGCTCCAACTCCAAATTAGCTACCTGCCAACTCTGGGAAGCAGCAGTGATGCTCCACCCACACGAAGACCTGGAGTGGGTACCTGGTGCTGGCTCCAGCCCCAACCCAGCACTGGTCCCCACTACCCGCACTTTGAAAATGAACTGGCAGATGGGAGCTCCCTGCTCAGTCTCGGTCTCTGTCTCTCTCCAAGAAATAAAGTTGTGACAACCAATAAAATAAAAGCCCCAATTTGATGCCTCACTGGCTGAATGCTCACCTTGCATCCACCGGTATCCCATATGGGCACCAGTTCATTTCCTGGCTGTTCCATTTCCCAATCTGCTCTCTGCTGTGGCCTGGGAAAGCAGTAGAAGATGGTCCAAAGTCTTGGGTCCCTACACCTGATGGAGGACCTGGAAGAAGTTCCTGGCTCCTGGCTTCGGATTGCTTTAGCTCTGACCACTGAGGCCATTTGGGGAGTGAACCAGCACATGGACGATTTTTCTCTCTGCATCTCCTTCTCTCTGTATTTATGCCTTTCCAATAAAAGTAGATAAATCTAAAAATGATAGTAATAAAAATATATGCTTCATATACTTATTCATATAGTCATATATATATACTGACAGAACTATTTGCTGCTCTCAGAGTTTCACTCTTAGGCACACGAGAATTAGATGCCTTCCCAAACAGGTTAGGCCTGAACATCCGCTCTGAGTGTTGCCAAAAAAGCAGAGGGAAGATCAGAAGCCCAATGTGATCACTTCTGAAATCATTGGACAACAAAATCTGCCCCCATCTACCGCCCAGGATTTTAAGCCATGGGCAAATAAGAAATAGGAAATAAAAACTTTTCCTATGCACCTGTAAGGATCAGTTGCCAGGCTCGGTGTCCAACTCTTACATTCCCATCAAAGTTAAGGCAGGCACACAGATTAAAATAAAGCATTCAATATTGCATTATGATCATCTTCCTAAAATTGATTTTAACAGGAATCAGGTTAATTTTACTGTTAACTTAAAAAAAAAATCACAAGTTTACCCAGCTTTGTGTCTTTAAAACGTTAAGACTAGAGCATTTTTCCAAGGTCGGACTCAATGCTTGGGGCCCTGGCCACAGCCACTGCTGCCACACGGTCAGTCCTGGGCCCAAGAGGCCTCTCCCTTCCTGGTGAGTACACTGAGAAGGGATCTCTTAGGAACAAAGGCGGGCCCTGGCCCCACCTGCCAACACCATCTTGTTGCGGGGGTGGGGGTAGACCTAGGGGAGTTTGACCACGGGGCTGTGTGGTGGGAGCTTTCAGCAGCCTTGTAGCTGCTCTGAATTACCAAGCCAGGTCAGACTCAATGTTTAAGGCCCTGGCCATAGCCACCATGGCAGCGAGCTATGGAGTCTGGGGGGTATGGAATTGCTGCCTAGGTACATCCATGAATGAGGCCACTGCAGGTGTAAGTGAGGAATCAATCCTGAGGGACTCCCAACGACAGGGTAACTTTACTTGAAGGTAGGTGAGGGTACTAAGACCTGGTGGTTTGGAGTGGTGAGGCCAGACGATCTGTATGGACCAGCCTACATGTGAGTCCTGAATAGGACTTATTATCACTGAACAATGCTGAGCATCACACGCCAGTCCATGCAAAAGCTAAGGCTGGGAGCCTGTCTAGCAAGGCTAGATCCAAGTACCCGACAGATTGTCAAATCAGGGGACAGATTACATTAGGCAGGGCCAAGACACTAACCATCACATGAAAGAACCAGGTCCAGTGGTAGATTCTGTGGGGGGATGTATGGGCCCAACCCTGTGGAAATACAAGTCCCACTGATTAGCTCAAGAGTTGGGGTGGTGATGGACAGAGTTAGGTGTGACCATGGAACCTGTCATCACTCACTCACAGTCTGGACAAATCTAGGCTGCAGCACCCACATGTGCCATCCCACAACAGGGTAGGGGGCGACCTGGCCACAACATTCACCAGCTCATACAAGGCCAAGATGGAAGGGCAGACTATCCCAGGCACTTGCCTAACACCTGCTGCCATCTATGAGATCCGGGTCTGGTAGTGGGTCAACTGGGGGAATTTGGGAAACTTCCCTAGTTGGTCATAATTCTCACTGATGATCACATGGTCCAGGCCTGGATTTTGGGCAAGCTGGGCAAAGTAGCTCCAACTGTTGGCTAATGTGCGGGTTGGTTATGGAAGGAAGCTGGCTGGACAGGGCCGAGTAAACCTTAGCTCACCAGGAAGAACAGAAATCAGGCTGAAGCACAGGTCATGCACAGGTTAGGCTAGGTCTCTGTCGCTTCTGAGCCATGTGTGAGCTATATCTGGACCAGCCTTGGCTGGGCTGAAACATACAACAGTAAGAACCGGAATGGACTGAAAGCCAGTCAGGAAAGACCACTGTTCCTGACAGGACAGGAGGTAGACTAAGTAGGGCTGGCCAATGGACCCACCCGAGTGCACAAGATCTGACATTGGGAAAGGTTCTGATGGAGGAACTTGAAAAATTCCTCTGTTGGGACACAGTCCCTGCAGGATAGCACAAGAACCACAATAGGGAGCAACCCAGACCAGGCCAAAGAAAGCTACCCAGTGGCATACATTTGGCATAGGTTGGGGCAGACAAGGCTGAACCAGTTCCCATCACCCACTGTTGAATCCGAGCACCAGAACAGAATGTGGGTTGGGCCAGGCTCAATTGCAACACATACCAGTAGACACTACAGCTGGAACTGGGTGCCAGCTGGGCTGGGCTAAGCTGTAACCCCAAACAGCCTGAACTGGAATTGGGGCCAGGCCGGGCCGGGCTAGGTTACACCCACTGGCAAATGCTGAGGCGAGGCGGGGTATGCCAGATTGGGCCACAGCAACCAACCAGCACACAAGAGAACCAAGGGGGTAGATAAAGCTGGTAGGGGAAATGGAGAGCACTCCCCTTCTGGAGAAATTGGCACTAATTGAAAATACTCTTTTGTATCATTCAAGATCCCATAAAATCATATTTTATATACTTTATACTATGCATTACTTTGGATATTACACAATTATAATCATACATTACTCTACAGGGCAAGATGTGAAACTCATGCATACTGTTCTTCACAGCAATTCAAGTGATCTTCTAAGAGAAATTTTGACAAAGCATGATTCTATCTGCTACACTTACTTCAACCTAATCCCTATTCAGGAGACTCTTCTGTGGGCAGTCCGCTTCCTTACAGGACAGGTAGTACAAACTGGGACAAGGATTTTATGCATAGGAATCTTCTGGATAAAGTAAGGAAAACCTTCAGCAAAGCCTGCCAGAACAGGAGAACTCCACAGTTCCCACTCCAAAGCTTCCCCTCTTTCCAACCCAGGGAAAAGGATAGCTGCATTAATCCTGCTAGGTTGTCCCCAACTTACAGAACCAATCGTGGACACTGTGATCCCAACACATCTGGCATGACTAAAGCTTCTTAAGCATTTCCTTGAGAAAGATCTAGTAATGACGATTTCCTAAGTCATGCAAATAACTTATTCTGGTTTTCAGCATCAAATCCCTATTACGTTCTAGTCCACCTTCTGGCTTAATTCTCAGTTACTGCACCTTCAATTATCTTTCTTCTTAGGCTCTTGTTATGCACTGGTTTTCATCTTTCATTACACCAGTACAGAAACTTAAGCCTTATTACCCATAAGTTGAAGTCTTTTTGCATTCCCTCAATAATAAGTATTTTTAGGCAATCTCAAATTGAAGAACATGATAATATCACCTGTATATCACCTCTATTATGGAATATTGTCCTGCCATTTCTAGTTAATGCAACAACACATGAAACAAAAGTAAAAAAGCATAAGTACCTGGAAAGTAGAAGATAAAATTACATTGTTTTTAGACAATATAAACATACTGTGTCTAAAAACAAAAAAAAATATATAAAACAGATTAAACAAATCACCAGAAAAACTATTAGGAAGTTATTAAGCATTTTTGTGAACTGAAAATAACCAGACAAGGAAACACAATGAAAATATGGCCTCATTTTAATCAATTTTCAGCAGGAGTATGAGCACTTTGTCCTTACCTAACAAAATTTACTCCAGGTGCATATACTTGATCATTCGAAAAAATGAAGGCTTCAACGTCCTCCCCATCACTGTAGCCTAAACCACTGCTAAGCTCCACAACCATCCATAAACAATATAAAAACTCTAAACATTTTTTAGATTTATTTTGTTGTTGTTGTTGTTGCTGTTAACACAGATATACAGAGAGAAGGAAAAATAGAGACAGAACCTCCATGCACTGGTCCACTCTCCAGGTAGCCACAACAGCCAGAGCTGAGCCAATGCCAGGAGCTTCCTCTGGGTCTCTCCTGCAGGTGCAGGGCCCATGGCTTTGGGCTGTCCTCAACTGCTCTCTCAGGCCACAAGCACGGAGCTGGGTGGGAAGTGGAGCAGCCGGGACATGAACCAGCACACATGGGATCCTGCTGGATGCAAGGCAAGGATTCAGGCACTAGGTTATTGTGCCAGGCCCAAAAACTGTGAACTTCTTTGGAATTATCTTTGATCAGCAGTAGATCAGATATTTTAAAAATTAAATACCAGGCTTGGCATCGTGACATAGCGGCTGAGGTCCTCACCTTGTATGCACCAGGATCCCATATGGGTGCCAGTTCTAATCACTTTATGTAAATAAGTAGGT
Organism: Ochotona princeps; assembly: GCF_030435755.1. Taxonomy (NCBI): domain Eukaryota; kingdom Metazoa; phylum Chordata; class Mammalia; order Lagomorpha; family Ochotonidae; genus Ochotona; species Ochotona princeps. The sequence continues at coordinate 18,864,543 of NC_080834.1, read as the reverse complement.
TTTTTAAAAGTGAGTTTTCTCCACGTCAATGTTATGTACTTTATCACAGCACTCTCTCTCTGAAATCAGTAAGGTGCAGAACAAGAAACATTCCAGGCCACCATCCTCCAACTCCCTTCCCACCAACAACCATTTCCACTTTCCCTCCTTCCTCGTTTAGGAAACCTTCTAAACTGTCAGGAACTGCAGGAGTCTGGGCTCCTCCCAGAGCCAGGGTGAATTACGATGAATCCGATAATCACTGATCATATCTGCATAGTCAAGTTTAGACATGGACACGGACAAAACTCTGCCCTATGACATGCGAGGAGTATTTTCTATAAAGGATTCTCCTCAGGTTAAAAGAAGAGCACAGAGGGGCTGGCACAGTGGAATTGCAGCCTAATTTTGCGCCTTTGGCACCAGCAGTCCATATATGTGCCAGCTGCTCCACTTCTACCCAGCTCCCTGTGGGGGGCCTGGGAAAGCAGCAGAGGATGGTCCCAATCCTTGGGCTCCCAAACCCATGTTGGAGACCCAGAAGACATTCGGGTCTCCTGCTTCTGGATCAGCTCTGGCCTTTGACACCATTTGGGCAGTGAACTAGAGGATGGATGACCTGTCTCTGAGTCTCCATATATAACTGCCTTTCAAATAAAAATAAATCTTAAATTTTTTTAGAATCCTACAGTTCCTTTTTCACATTTGCAGATATTACACAACAATGTCTGCAGCAGATTTAGGGATCACATCTTGCAACTTCTGATTTCTGAGACGCTGACCTCCAGCCTTGAAGTCACTGAGCTGCTAGATCAAAAAAGATCTCCAAACCCTTTCTTAAGTAAGACAACAAATGTCCCTCAAGCTCAAATGATTTCCACTTGACTTCTCCGTTACTTACAACTGAACACTATAAATAATATATCACCAAAAATATATTCCGCTGTAGCATAAACTTTGGCCAATGAACAAAAAATACAAGGAGAAAAACAGCACTGCCTTTATCGGAAAGCCAGCTCTTCACAAAGAGGAGCTACTGTGAACACTTGGAAAACATGTCTTTTCATCTCCCTTTTTTTGAGATGAGTATTTCTCCCATAAACTTTATATAAAGATTTAAAGTGGGAGGAAGAGAGGAAACTTTAAATTATAGTTGTCTGACTGACTTAAAAATAGGAACAGACTACTCTCAATTTATGTCTCTGTGCTAAGGCCAGACAAGGAAAAATGGGCTTTAACCAAAGGTATCTAGTTCGCATATGAAGATGAATTTCCTAAGAGCAGATTACAGAGAAAAAAATTTCGGGGACAATGTGCAATCTCCCTGATGAAAGTCTTTAACAATAGATATTTTATGGAGCTATGAAGCCACAGGCACTATATTTGGATTATGCAACAATTCAAAGTCCCTGACCCGTCTACAGAGAAAATTCATATTCTTCCTAAATAATAATTTAGCAAATCATTTATGTACTAAAATGAAAAATAAAAACTTCTGAGTCACAAACCATGGAACAATCATGTATATTATATACCTATGCAAAAAAACTGTTATCCAAAATTTATTTCATTATGCAAAGAGATAAAAAGATGAACATTATAAACAAAGATTTTATTACGTTTCACTTTTCATAAAACCTTGATGGTATCCACATGAGACTTATTTGACCAGAAATTTTCCAATGACTAATTTAACTGAAAGTTTATTTATTTAATTAAAAGGATAAATGAAAGCAGTTACTACCTTAAAAAGAAGCAATGTATATCTACTTAAAATAAAAGTTTCTGCCCCATGGCAATTCTATAACTAAGAGAATAATTTTTTAAAATTTCGATTAAAAACATTGTGGTCTAAGAGTAATGCTTAATACAGGATTTCTTGTTTAAAATACAATATGAAATATGTAAGATTTACTGCCAGAGGGTACTAAATCCCCACTTACATTTATAATGATCCAAACCTAGAATACTAATGCTGAAAAGCAAATGCAAATAAGTATCCACTCCTCCAGAAAAACCACAGTGTTTGGTGACACGGTGTGTAAGTCTTTGATTTAGCAATTAAGACACACTGATCATCTGCCAGCTACTTGCATGAGATAGGGCAATAATGACGGATGGTAAGGTAGCAAGACTGAGTTTCCGATACAGGTCACTGACATATGGCCTTACACCTTCACACAAACCAGAGAAGTTTCCAAGGGATTATAAACATACAGATTCCTTGAGTAGAAACTGTATAGGAAATAGACAGTTCTTTCGTACACATTAGAAAATGTCGTCTCTCTGCTAGGTTTACATTTTGCACTCTTGCAGGCAATGGTCCCGGTAGCATACCTACTAGCAAACAGGAATCTCCTGGTCTTTTAGGAATGAAGAAATGTAGGCTGCATCTCATTTTGTTTTTTATGTTTACCTATTTGTTTGGGTTTACTTCCCAGGAAGTGAGAGAGAGAGAGAGAGAGAGAGAGAGAGAGAGAGAGAGAGAGAGAGTGAAAGAGCAAGAGAGGGAATCTTGCATGTGCAGGTTTACCCCCAAACGCTCGTAAAAGGCATGGCCATACAAGGCCAAAGCCACCTGGCTCTCACACGGGTAGTGGGCTCCAAACACTTGATTCATCATCTGTGGCCTCCCAGAATGCATTGGCAGGAAACTGGGTCAGAAGCCGAACAGCTAACTGATCCTCTGAAATGGATGCTAGCATCCCAAGGGTGGCTTAATCCACTGCCTCATAATCTCTGCTCTTTAAATAGCTTTCTTAACAGAGTCTACTGCCAAAGCCCGCCCTCATTCTAGACAAACTGGAAACGCCAAAGGCTTGATTAAACTAGACCTTACTCTCAAGAAATAAAAAAAGAAAAAAAAAATCATCCCCAAAGAGTTCAAGTGATTGGGTTTTGTAGATAAATTTTTCAGAAACATTGTATCTTCAGTTTTTAAGCATAGCTCTTACAGCACATACTTCATTTTTACTGAAGGGATATCAGTTTTTCAGAATGCATAAGTTCCAACTACATGAATATTTACTAAAAATGCTTTGTACATTTCAAAGGAGAGCCTAAAACCATAAAAGAAGGCTATTAAAGGTATTATAGCTCCGTTAGCCTATTTAGAAGATTGTGGCTCCCTTTGTTTACTTAAAATTTCCTTCTGAATATTTATATTAAAATTGGATTATGAGTAGCCATCAAAAAAGCTTGGACCTGACTTAGAGTTGCTAAGAACATAATTTATTAAGTAGCTTTCTGAAATGGAAATATACAGGCCTAACATCTACTCGAAATAAACAGACTCAGTTTTTATAAGCAAATGAGAAAGTCACACTTTGTTTTTTAAAATTAACAATCACTTATGTATCAGGAAATTATTTTAGTTCTGAAAAGAAAAAAAACTGTGTCTTAGTACAAATAGAATACACACAAACATACATCACCAATCCATAATTACCCTAAAGTCAAGTCCTTACTACGGGGTCATCTTTGTTTACTTCAAGTGCCCGGACTAATGTCACTCTAACCTCTATGTAAGCCCTTCATGAGCCAAGAGACAAAAATATGAAGGATACTCTGCAGTAGAGATTCTGCCAGCAGGCTATGGATTGGATAGGAACACTGCTTGAATATAAGGCATCACCTGCTCTAAGTCTTTTCCAACCAAAGGACTCGCCTGGGTAACAAAACCCACATTCAGCAAGATTTGCAGCATTTGGTCTGCAAGAAAAACCCCACATGTCACAGGGACATGACCACAGGATCACATGAGAAACCCTAAGTCTTACTGAGCAAAGTCAAAAGGCCAGGCAACATCCATATAACAAACCCTGGAGCACTTTATCATCCAAATTACTGAAGAACTTCAACTAGAAACTCCAGGCTTTGCAAACAGCTCCAAGTCCAAATCCCAGTTCCAAATGCTAGTTTAACCACCAAAAAGCTGTGAGAGACCATGGGTAAATTACTTAAACTTTCAGCTCCTTAATTTCTGTATCTATAAAATAGTGGTGGTGTAGCTTACCTCACAAGCCATTATGAAAATTCAAATTAGATAAACATGCACTGGCATATTACACATACTTCACAAATGTTGGCCATTATTATTATTATTATTACCGATAATGTTGATTTACTTCTTCTTCTATTCAGAAACATCACTCTGGAGAAATAATACCAACTATAATAGAAGCACAAAGTATTTGTAAAAAATTATTTACAGTAAAGAACCTAATTTTTTGCCAAAAAAAAAAGCAGTTAAGTAATTCATCAAATCCCTATTCACTAAAATACTCTACCACTATTAAAAACACACAGTGGGCCAGGGGTTTGGCACTTTAGTACTCTTGCACCCATATCAAAGTGCCTGTTCTAATCCCAGCTACTCTACTTCCAACCCAACTTCCTGCTAATGTGCACTCTGGAAGGCAGCAGATGACGGTTCAGGTACTTGGGGCCCTGACAACTACAAGAAAGACCTGGACAGAGTCCCAGGCTCTGGCTGCAGCCTGACGGAGCCCTGGTATTTGTGCAGTATTTGTGCAGTAAACCAGGGACGAAAGACTTCTCTGTCTGTCCACCTCTGTCTCTCTGCCTTACAAATGATAGATAGATACATACATAGATAGATAGAATATATATAAAGAAAAAATAATAGAAAAATAACAAAAATTACCCAAGTGAGCCAGTAAAAAGGAGCACCACACCCTGATTAACATTTGAAAGTCCTTTACTGCCAACAGTAAAGAATGGGCTCATGCTCAGAAGACCTCTTGACCCTGAACTACAGAACAGCAGTGCTTGTAATGGCAAAACCCACAAACCAGGAGGGGATCGAGGGATTAAGCTAAAGCAGAACTAGCTTAGGGATGAAAACTTACTAACCACTAATTTGTAGCCTTTGTTGATGTACCCTTTATTGTTGAAGCAAGTGAAACTCATTTTTTCCCTAGTCATATATGAACAGCCCAGCAACGGGTTCAACCATCCTTGGCAAGCAGAATGCAACTTTCTCAGCCAGGTTACAACCTCATGGTTGGCAGGTGGCAGTTTCTCACCTAAGACAAAGTCCAGTTCAACATGGAATCCTTCATGTCAAGCCTATTATTTCATATACACAATGACAAAAGTCAAGATTACAAATTACACATACAGGGGAATCTCAACTGAACTTGAACTGTGGTTATGCAACAAGGTGGAGGAATTCACCATGGTGGGAGGGTTTGGGGAGGGGTGGGGAGAATCCAAGTACCTATGAAACTGTGTCACATAATACAATGTAATTAATGAAGTAAAAATAATAAAAAAAAACAAATTACACATACATTTTTATAAGAACATAAATTATATTTAACTATATTTCTTTATACATTTTAAAAGTACAGCAATGTAATATACCAGAAACATACTAGTAGTTATGACAGGCTAACAAGATTTAGAGTGATCATTTTTTTCTATGCTATTATTCCTGGTAATAAAATGATAAATGCTTTTACATTTGAATAGATCAAATACTGTACATAATATGTGTTCATTTTACATGTATCTGTTTAGATAAGGTATAATAGAAATAATTTTTATAAATTAGCCAGCTAAATGAACACTGAATATTTTACGAATTTCAGAAAGTGCTTAAATATATGGGAGAAAGTAAACAATTGTGTAGCCCAGCTCACTGTCTTCCAGCCAAGAGCCCTCTCTCATGCTGATGGTGCCACACTGGGAAGCCCGGCAGCAGGCAGCAGTCTGACTAGCACAGGAGGTCTTCAGTCCTTTCTGCAATGGCCCAACTTCACAGGGTTATCCTTACTGGGTGAGTCCAAGTTTCTCAAGAGCCACCTCCACCCATCTCTCCATCTTGCTCATTCACATTAAATCCTCTAAAGAGATCACACCGACAGGTTTATTAAAGCATGGATCTTGTGCTATTCTTTACTCAAAATATCAACTCACTCTCCTGGCCTGGGCTCCTCAGTATGGCTTTCAATATCAGCACCACAAACAGTTGCAGCAGCATCTCCTACTGACTTGGGTGCACCCTAAAACTACAGGCCAGACTCCTCAACTAGAGTCCTCACAAACTGCTTTATGCTGTCATTGTAAGTATGTAACAATCTACTTACAGTTGTAAATTGCGTTTTTTTTAAAGCTAAGCTAGAAAGGATTTAGATTTTTCTTACATTTCAAATTCTTCTCATCTACTTTCCTTAGAAATGAGGAGAGAACTTACATTAGAACTGCCATGATTCTAGATTCTCCATGGAGGAGTGTTACACCTGAAATCTTTCCTGTAACATGAGTGACAGTGGAAAGATGCTCCAGACCAGGATTCCTGGAACAGCAGCACAGGAGTGCCCTCCGCCTGCAAAGGCTCCATCAGGGCTGACGGCCACCAGTGGGATTCTAGAACCTGACTTTCTGCTCATCAACAGCAAGGGGTGGGGACTTGGAGAAGGATACACGGACTCTAGAGGCAACCAGCACCAGGCTGGAAACTTTCAAACTTATTCCTCTCTAAGGGACCACTCCCGGAATCCCATATGAGTGCCAATTCATTTCCTGGCTGCTCCACTTCCTATTCAGCTGCCTGCACCCATGTGCAAAGACCTGGAAAAATCTTCTGGCTCCTGATTTCAGACAGTTCAGCTTTGACCACTGCAGCCATCTGGAGAATGAACCAGTACATGGATGATCCACCCTCCAACCACCCCCTTCATCCCAGTCTCCCCTCTATGTGTAATTCTATTTTTCAAATAAATAAGCACATCTTTAAAAGGGGGATGAGTCTTGGACATTTTTAAAAAGGAAAATATAAGAACTATTCTATTTCTAAGAAACGGAAACAACTTCTTAGCAGGCTGAAGGCCAGGAATTTTGTTTCCGGGATTTTCATTCACAACGCTTCCTTTTCGAACAAATATACTTATCTTTAAAAGAGTTCATCTAAAAAGCAACAATCAGTCTTTCAAAACACAGAGGGTATTTGAATATGGAAAACTGTAAGG